>NC_134098.1:32748445-33051078 GCF_000715075.1 Nicotiana tabacum
CTCGGTGTAAGATTCAAACTCCTAACTTTTATTTTATTCGTAATACAACGATACCTACTTCCAGAAAGACAGTTGGTAAGTATTTGAATATGGCTATAGAAGAGTTGAGTCAGAAGAACTCGATTATGCATCATGCTTATGATGAGTAAATGTGAGGTCTTTAGCAGATCATGTGTGTACTAAGACGTGTAAGCTTCTTGGTAAGGATCCCTAAGGCATGAATATTTATCCACCCATTTGGTAAAAACAAACGAGAGAAACAGAAGGTAGATATAAGTTTCAATAAGTAAAAGAAGCAAGGTGGCGAAGGGTACGAGGTACCCAGTTAGTGAAGATTATCAGTATTTAAAATTCAGGCAGAGAAATATAAGTATTTGTGTTACCGTCAACAGTAACAGAAGTATGTACAATTGGCCACACCCATCTTAGTTATGCCCTGTGGGAGCTAACATATATTGTTGAAGAAAAGGATGAGATATAATGATCCAGCTGGGCTTAGAGTAACCCAAAATGGTAGATGGATTGTTAGCATTAGCTGATATTTTCGAAGGATATTGCAAACGTGGTAATAATTCTCCGTGTGAGACACCCGATGGTGCACTCTAGAATAGTATATTTAGATATGAATACTAGAATGTCTAGAAATATTTTAGAAGACAGGCAGTGGAATCCTAGAAGGAATAAATATTTACTTTTGTATGGATCCCGTCCCTAGTAAAGAGAGAATGCTAGGAGACCCGATGATCCAGTGGATAGAGCAAGGGGAGCTAAAAGTGAAAGAATATTTTGTTGAAGTTTTCAGAATAAGGTAATAGACGAAAATATTTGCAGGAGAATAAGAAGAGAGTAAATAAAGTATTATGAGTAAGATGTGATAAATGGGTGATAACGGTAAATCAAAATATGATATGATGACAAAGTTTATAGTTAATTGAAGGAAAAGACGAAAGGTGAAAAGCCTTGAGACAATAAAAGAGTATAGGCCAAAAGTCATATCCTCATTTCGAGAAATGAATTAGTGAGTCCAATGTGATTACAAGAACAAAAATTTAGACCACCAGAGTAAGAAAAATCAGCATGTGCTAGTGAACAAGATAAACTAAACATCAATTAGGGATCGAATGATGTGATAATAGTCGATGTCAAGAGAATTTCAAAGATTGCATTCTAGAAATATTAAAATGGACAACCGAAGAATAACCTTTAAAGGTCATTCAGAAAGACGCTCCGCCAAAGCAAAAACTTTGAGCAAAGTTAATCTTAAGGGACTGAGTGTGCCAATTACACTAGGTGTCACCCTCGTGCGTAAGGAATTCAGTTATTCCTGATAGAGAAAGGTTACCGCAAGGCGAGTAAAAGTCAGTGAAGACGTGAAAAGACGCCAAAGATGAAGAGGTAAACAATATATAGGTAAATCTTCATAGCATTAAATGCTAGTACTCCCCTACAGGGAGGAAGCCGGTGTGATATGGTAGTAAGTAGGAGTTATGTAGTTCAAGTAACTATGGAATAGTAAATAAAGAGTGCAGTAAAAAGGTGAAAGGAATGAGATTGCATTTATTCAGATCCTATAGATATGTAACGACTCCAGAACATTATTCAAGCACGATGTAGGGAGAGGCAGTAAGGGTTCCCACACAAGATGTTATTGATAAATAAGTGCGAATGAATATTTGATACATTAGGACCCAGTGCAAAAGGTACATTAAGACAAAAGACATAACCCAAGAGAGGTTACGCAGAATATAAATATGAGCGTGGACTGACGAGTAGTTATTAGTTGATTCAGGAAGAGCTTAGTTATGGCTAGATAGGAGGTCTCAAATAAATCAGTAGATCATGCAAGATAAACGTAGTGAAACCTAGCATAGGAAATTCAGTCTCGCAGATACGACATCGTAATCCTTGAGAAATATTCAGATAGGAGTTGGGGTAGTATAAGGTATAGTATAAGTGTTACGAAAATAAAAGAGAGTGCCACTAGGGAGACAATCAAAATTTCAATTCAAAAGCAACCCTACGAGCACAAGGGCATGGAGGTAAGTAACTAAGGATAATGATAGGCAAGTAAGAACATCAGAAATTCCGTGGGGGTATACAATGTAATAAGCTCTCAACTTTACAAGAGTCAGAGGGTCTTCCCTTAGCACTGCAACGAAAGACTAGCTGAGAAAATAAGGAAAAATACTTCAAGCTAAGCATAGTGACCTAAAGAGGAAATGATATTATAAGAAAGTGGCACCTATCGTGGCTAATGAACAAAAAAAAGTAATACTGGAGATCATATGAGTAGCACGAAATTCTAATAGGTGTGGGCACTAAGATAAGCCAAGTACTCACACACAAGTGGAAGAACGACCACGAAAAGTAATTGCTTACTATTTAAGGAAAGCTGAGAAGGCACGAATGGAATTATTCAATCAATGACCCAGAGTTAGTTACGTTATGAATGCACTTAAGATTTCGGAGTATTATCCATGCAGAATATATGTTGACATTCCTACAGCTTTGCAAATGTATGTGTAATATGTATTCCCATGCCTTCGTCATAGTATCTCATCATCTGAGGAAATGTTCAAGACTTAGAATATGTGCTAATATGCCTAGACTTCATGTCAAATTCGATTAAAGACTGTTATGCCGAATTGTGTGAAAAGCCAATGTGTGCCTTGAAATCTAAATTGCTCATATGTGAACTCAAGAGTCTTGAATGAAAACTGTGTTGTTATTGATGATAATAGTAATGTTGGATTGTGGAAAAGAACTTGAATTATGAAATAAAGCCAAGTGCCAAGAACGACTTTATAATTAAAGCCACTTGTGCCAATGTGTTAAAAAGGTGGGAAAGGAATACGAAGTAAGATGATTGATTGAAATGGTTGATGACTCGAATGAGATGGCTTAGCTGATCGGGCCGAGATCGGATTCCGTGTAATAACACGATGGTATTGTGAATGAAACAGTGAATATGGTTGATGTCTAAAATGAGATGGCTTAGCCGATCGGGCCTAGATCGGACTCCATGTAAGAACACTGTGGTATTGTGGACTTTGGTATATTGCCATAAAAATAAAACCATCCAACCAAATAACGTGGCAATTGACTTGAAAATCTAAGTGATCTTTAACTTGATGTTTTAGTGTTACTTACAGTTCATATTGCTTCTTGACTGTTTTCCTTGTGTTACTAATCATTTTATTGAAATGGTGTTTAGTTTTCATACTAGTACTATTCAACAGTACTAACGTCCCTTTTGCCGGGGATGCTGCATCTTTAAATGGATGCAGGTGGTTACATAGCAGACAGTGTTGATCACAGATAGGTGTTGCATCCTCATCTCAGCGGACTCGGTGAGCCCCATTTCAATCCGGAGTCATGTAATACATCTTTTGTTTATATTGTTGTACTTTTTGAGGTATAGCCGGGGCCTTGTTGCCGGCACCTTCTTTACATTCTTTTATTTCTTTAGAGGCTCCGTGCACACTGTGTGGGTTGTATATGGGTGTTGGGAATGTTCAACAAGTTATGTCGTGTTTGATGACTTGTTCCACTCAGACTATAAGAATATGTGTATTTTGAGACTGAAATGCGAAGTAGCTAATGAAACAATTTAGTATTGCATGAAAGAGCTTCCTACTGTATAATTAATGAAATCACATCTTTTCTGGATCATGGGTGAGTTGGGTAGAAATTGTCTAACAGACTTGCTCGGCCGGGTTCACTCGGTTGAGCGCCGGTCGTGCTTCTCGAGGTTGGGGCATGACAGAAGTAATTTACTTGCTAAAGCAATTCGATATCCGAGGGTAATGCCCCCCAGTATTCGAGGTTGATTGTAGAGGAACCTCGGATACTGTAAATACAATCTTCGATACCGATTCATGATCGGCCTTAGATTCTAAGATAGCACGATCCACTGTTACCTCGTTAAAAACCTTGCCAAAAAATCCATTTGGGACAAAACCGGTCTAAGGAAAAAAGAGTTCAACGCGTGCTTTTAGAACTAAAACTTCATGCTGCTTCTTGTCGATCACCTGCAAGTGTTAGTCAAAAAATAAAAAGAAATAAATGGGGTCGTACCTTAGCACTAATATCTCTTTAGGTGAGTCACATTCCAATTGGTTGGTAGTTGTTCTCCGATCATCATTCCGAGCTTATAGGGTTCTTTTCCCGGTGACCTCCAGAATCTGGTACGGTCCTTCCTAGTTCGGACCCAACTTCCCATAATTCGGATTCCGGGTGTTCAACGTGACTTTCCTTGGCACTAAGTCCCCAAGATTAAAGTATCGAAGGTTGGCTCTTCGATTATAATACCTTTCGATCCGCTGCTTTTGGGCGGCAAATCGAACAAGGGCGGTTTCACGCCTTTCATCCAATAGTTTTAGGCTCGTATTCATGGCCTCGTCATTTGATTCCTTTGTTTCATATCGTAACCTAACACTTGGCTCCCCGAATTCGACCGGTATTAGAGCTTCGGCACCATAAACCAATGAGAATGGGGTAGCCACTGTACTGGTTTTCGAGGTTGTGCGATATGCCCAAAGAACTTCGGGCAGAATTTCCTTCCATTTTCCATTGGCGTCTGTCAACCTTTTCTTCAGGTTTTGGATTATGGTTTTGTTGGACGATTCGTCTTGTCCGTTCCCACTGGGGTGGTATGGTGTGGACAAGACCCTTCTGATCTTTTGATCTTCGAGAAACTTGGTCACTTTGCTGCCAATAAATTGTTTCCCATTGTCACATATGATTTCAGATGGCATCCCAAATCGACATATGATGTGGTCCCAAATGAAGTCAATGACCTCCTTCTCCCTAACTTTCTCATACGCCTGGGCTTCAACCTACTTAGAAAAATAGTCAATCATAAATAAGATAAATTGAGCTTTACTTGGTGCCCATGGAAAAGGGCCAACAATGTTCATTCCCCACTTCATGAATGGCCATGGCGACAGGACCGAATGCAGCTGTTTTCTGGGTTGATAAATCATCGGGGCATGCCTTTGGCATTTATCACATTTTTGTACGAACTCCTTCGCATCTTTTTCCATATCGATCCAGTAATAGCCGGCTTTGATTACCTTTCGAACCAATGATTCGGCACCTGAGTGGTTCCCGCAGGTGCCTTCGTGGACTTCCCTTAGAACGTACTCGGTATCTCCAGGTCCCAGACATACATCTAGTGGGGCATCGAATATTTTTCTGAAAAAGGTTCCGTCCTCGGTCAAGAAGAATCGAGCTGCCTTTGTGCGTAGGGCCCTCAACTCTTTAGGATCTGCGAGTACTTTGCCGACCCTCAAATATTCTATGTATTTATTCCTCTAATCCCAAGTTAGACTTGTAGAGTTTATTTCGGCGTGACCTTTCTCTACTACCGATCGCATGAGCTGTACCACTTCCCCCGATTTGAGCTCATCGTCCTCGACCAAAGAGCCTAAGTTTGCAAGTGCATCGGCCTCACTATTCTGATCTCGAGGTACATGTTGTAAGTTCCACTCTTTAAATCGATGTAATGTTATGTGTAGCTTATCTAGGTACCTTTGCATCTGTTCTTCTCTAACTTCGAACGTTTCATTAACTTGATTTACAACAAGGAGGGAGTCGTACTTAGCTTCGATCACCTCTGCCCCTAAGCTCTTCGCTAGTTCGAGACCTGCAATCATGGCCTCATATTCGGCCTTGTTGTTAGTCAATTTTACAGTTCTAATGGATTGCCTGACTATGTTACTTGTAGGTGGCTTCAGCACGATGCCAAGTCTGGACCGCTTTATGTTCGATGCACCGTCCGTAAAGAGGGTCCAAATTCAAGAAGACGTCCCCGAGTTTACCAGTAACTCTTTTCTGACCTCGGGTATTAGGACCGGTGTGAAGTCGGCCACGAAATCTACCCAAATTTGAGACTTAATGGCCGTCCGGGGTCGATATTCAATATCGTACCCGCTGATTTCTACGACACATTTGGCCAGCCGCTCCCAGAGTTCGGGCTTATGCATTATATTTCGCAATGGGTAAGTTGTCACAACACATATAGGGTGGCACTGAAAGTACGGTTTTAGTTTACTAGAGGCACTTAGCAAAGCGAGCGCCAGTTTTTCCAAGTGAGGACATCTAGTTTCGGCCTCACCTAAGGTCCGACTAACATAATAAATCAGAAATTGCTCACCTTGTTCTTCTAGAACTAGGACTCCACTTAGCGCTATCTCCGATACTTCCAAATACAAGTACAGTTATTCGTCTGCCTTCGGTGTGTGAAGCAGTAGCTGGCTCGATAGGTACCACTTGAGTTCATCCAAGACCCGTTGGCATTCTGAGGTCCGTGTGAAGTTGTTTTGCTTCTTCAACAACAAGAAAAATCGATGACTCTTGTCGGAAGACCTCGAGATGAATCATCCGAGGGCAGCTATTCACCCCGTCAGCGTTTGTACGGCCTTCACGTTGTCCACTACTTTGATATCCTTTATGGCTTTGATCTTGTCGGGTTTGATCTCGATTCCCCGATTGGATAGCATGAACCCAAGAAATTTACCCGATCCGACTCCGAACGTGCATTTTTCCAGATTCAGCTTCATGTTGTATTTCTTCAGTATACTAAAAGGTTTCCTGCAAATGCTTTAAATAGTCCTCTGCTCGCACGGACTTAACTAACATATCATCAATGTAAACTTCCATAGATTTCCCTACTTAGTGATGAAAGAGGTTTTTTCTTAATCATCCGGGTTCATCCGTATTTGGTTGTACCCGGAATAGGCATCGAGAAATATGAGGATCTCATGGTCGGCCGTGGCATCGATCATGCGATCAATGTTAGGCAACGGGATAGAGTCTTTGGGCATGCCTTATTTAAATCCTTATAATCCACACACATTCTCAGTTTATTCCCTTTTTAGGGACTACCACTACGTTTGCTAGACATTATGGGTATTTGACTTCCCGGATGGACCCTATTTTAAGGAGTTTAGTTACCTTGTCCTTGATGAAAGCATTCTTGATCTCGGACTGTGGTCTCCTTTTCTGCTTGACCGGATGGAATTTCGGGTCCAGGCTTAGTTTGTGAGTGGTGATCTCCGGTGGAATCCCTATCATATCAAGATGGGACCAAGCAAAACAATCCATATTAGCAATAAGAAATTGAATGAGCTTTTTCCTGAGCTCGGGTGTTATTCCCGTGCCCAGGTATACCATTCGATCGACCAGATGTTCGACCAGTATGACTTGCTCCAGCTCTTCGACCATCGATTTAGTAGCGTCAGAGTCATCGGGGACTATGAAGGATCGAGGAACCCCGTAATCATCGTCTTCGTCAGTCCCCTGCTTATCTTGTTGGGTCGAGGCCGGCGTTGGTGATTGCTATTTGGCTTCTCATTTTGTTTTTGAAACTGGCTCCTCTGTCGATGAGAATATCGATACTAGGATTACTTCATCGACGACAAACATTTCCTTTGCGGCAGGCTGCTCCCCATAGATCGTTCATCATAATCAAAGATGTTTTCTTGTCTCTTGTTTCTTTTCTGGAAAAAAAGCATTAGTCAGCGTAAGAAGGCCAACCGAGCGAAGCTCTTTCTTTTTTTTGGTCGTGACGTGAAGTGAAACTGTATCATATGTCAGTTAGAGAGGTTGGCGAACTACTACGATCTATAGATTTCCCATCTATATCTAATCCCAACGAGAAGAAGCCTAGTAACCTTTCGGAATGGGGGATCTGTTGGCAACAACCACGGTAGTAGACTAACTCCTGGAAGCTCCATTCATGCCCACCTACCGACTGAGGAAGACGCTACCGATCCCTGAATTGAGGGACTATGCGCTTTCAATCTCTTACAGTTGCCTTCCAAGCCCTTCTACTGCTCGAACTACCAATCGGCCCACTATCTGCTAGTCTGGTTCGACTCGGGCTGTCAACCAGCTTTGAAGGTTGCAAAGCCTTTAGAGTGCCCCTGAACGGCAGGAAGGAAATATATTTAGAAATCATTCCTAGCCCAGCCCGGGAGGAATGCATCGTTCCCTGGCGCTTCATGGGACAGACGTTCGCAGTCCTCCTCCATCTAATCTAACCCTACCTCGTTCGCCCAGGCCTGCTGGCACAATAAGAGAATGAGGGAGCTAATTTGCTTGCTTGTGCAGGCGAGGACCGCTCGGCTAGGGCGTGCCAGAGGAGCTGAAAGCCACTTGACTCTAAGGAGAGGAGCTTCGAGTGACTTTTTTCTTTGCTATCTCTGCCCACCACCCATAAAAAGACAGACTACATAGGGCCTCCTCAGCCTGCCCTGGTTCAAATACCATTTTATCCTACCTCGCTCACCGCCCCTCAGGATTAAAAGCCTTTTCGTTGTCACCACTTACCTAGATTGATATAGCTAGTTTTCTAGCGAGATTTCTAGCTTGAATTAAGACTTCGAAGCCCCTCTCCTCTCTTTGTAACTAGACAGGTAGGCAAACCTGAGTTTAGAGCCACCTCGATTCGGGATGTCGGAACATCACAGAGAGAGGGTACGAGCTAATATTTTACTAGAGGGAAAGCTGGCAAAAAGCATAGAGCGTGCGTGCTACGCTCTCGCCCTCCTTCCATCCGCGAAGCTGAGGCAGGAGAAAAAGCGTAATTCTCTGGTGTCATAGGTTACCTTTCTATCTTCCTCCCCCGTGACGTTCCCATAGCGATCATTATCCTTTTCTTGCTTTCTTCTTGTCTTGAATTTTTATAGAACGGCTTTATATCAGGTATAGTTGGCTAGGATGAAGCGTTAGTAGATATAGCAAGTTTTCTGGGGATGCGGCTCGGGTATAGTAGGTCTGGATGCCTAGCCTGAAAGAGCCTTCTCTGGTTAATTCCCTTAGGGGTCGGGAATTTTAAAACATGGTGAAGGGTCGAGGGAATAACTCACATGATGTGGATCCAAGTTCTCCCGAATAGAGCGGTGTACCTCATGTCCCCCTCGATCACATAAAACTTTGCCTCCTGGATGGTTCGAGCTGCTTTTACCGGCAATGTTATTTCTCCCTTAGTGATTTCACAAGCCATGTTGAACCCGTTTAACACTCGGGCTATAGGTAATATTTGGTCCTGTAGGCCGAGTTGTTCTACGACCCTCGATCGAATGATGTTGGTCGAGCTACCTGGATCAATTAACACATGTTTAACTCGAGTTTTATTCATGAGTACAAATATTACTAGTGCATCATTATGGGGTTACGTGATTCCTTCTGCATCTTCATCGTTGAAACATAGAGTTCCTTCTGGCATGTAATCTCGAGTCCATTTTTCCCTCGTGATTGATACTTTGGTGCGCTTAAACATCGGGCCTTGAGGAACATCAGCCCCTCTGATGATAATATGAATGACGTGTTGAGGTTCCTCTTGCTCGTTTTGTTTATTAGAATCCTTGTTTCTAAAATGATTCTTGGCTCGGTCACTTAGGAACTCCCGAAGTTGCCTGTTGTTGAATAACCGAGCTACTTCTTCTCTCAATTGCCGACAGTCTTCCATTCTGTGGCCATGAGTGCCATGATATTCGCACATTTGGATGAGATCTCTTTGGACTAGATCAGTTTATAGAGGTTGAGGCCATTTGGTATCTTTGTTACGTCTGATAGCTGATACGATGGCGGCTGCATCAACACTAAAGTTGTACTCTGATAACCGAGGTGCCTCTTTGGGTCCGATGGGTTTGTCGAAGCCGTTCTTACTCATGAGCCCTCGAGAGCTCTGACCTTAATCACTTCTCCTTTCATTTCATACAGGATTCCGCCCAGGTCCGCCACTCCTGCGATCTCCACTATATGGCTGATATCGTTCTCTGTTCGACCTTGGTAGATATCCCTCTTGAATTTGTCGATGGGTATGATAGGATAAATGGACCCGGAAGGAGCCCCGAGTTGGTCGTCTTCGACTCTGATCATCGATTGATATAGATTATGTACATTGGCCCAAGTGAAAATCGGGTATTCTATCAAATTCTGCTTCAACTGTTGCGAAGCCACCGAGCTTCAAAAATTGAGTCCTTGGGTGAAAGCTTGAACTGCCCAATCGTCGGCGACTGGTGGTAGGTTCATCCGTTCCATTTGGAATCGAGACACGAATTCTCTGAGCATTTCTTTGTCCTTCTTCCTTACCCTAAAAGGGTCCAATTTCCTGGTTCGTCTTTGATGGCTCCGGCGTGTGCCTTCACGAAAGAATTTGCAAGCATAGCAAACGAGTCAATAGAATTAGGTGGTGAATTGTGGTACCATATCATAGCCCCCTTTGACAGAGTCTCTACGAATTTCTTTAGAAAGATTGATTCGATCTCGTCATCCTCTAGATCATTCATTTTGAGAGCGCATGTGTAAGAGGTAACATGCTCGTTTGGGTCGGTCGTTCCGTTGTATTTAAGAATTTTGAGCATTTGAATTTATTGAGAATCATCTTGGGATCCACGTTCAGGGGGAAAGGCTTTTGCATGAACGTTTTAGAGTCCAGACCCTTCAATATCGGTGGTGCCCCGGGCATTTGGTCGACCCTGGAATTGTATGTTTCCATCTTCTTATCGTTTTCCTCGATTCTCTTTTCCCCCGACATGATTTGTGGAATGACTCGGTTTTGATCCTGTCTGGTGGGCGATTATGGTTTTGGAGCTGGGCTATTGCTGCCTGTTAAGCCTGCAATATTTCGAAGATTACTCGTAGACTAATCCCACCCTCTTCGCCGCCATGGTGCTTTGAGCGGCTGATCGAACATCCTTACAGACACTGTCCTCGGGATCGACATACAAATTTGCGTTGATGGCTATATGCGACTTGACATCAAATGGATCTACAGCCGAAACTCCATCGAGATCAACCGGAGGTACGTCATTCCCTGGTGCTATGTTGTCATTCTTGCCGTGGTGGCCAGAATCATTGTCAACGTGAAGGGGTGTCGATTGTGAGTTTGACATTTTGGTCCTGGAATCAAAAACACTCCAAAGTTTTCAGGTGTAAAATAGTGTGTGTTATAAATGTTTGCACCAAATAATCACTATTATCCTTAGCCCCAGCGTGGGCGCCAAACTGTTTACCCTAAAAAATGGATAACAATTGAATTTGTACGCGGTTTTAAGGATACGTGATAAAACTTGACACAAATTAACAAGACAGTTTAATATTGAAATTGACAATAGAAGAATAAATGCAAACCACACATATCAAATTGCCTTGGCCCTCAATTTTGACCACCTTCGAACCAAAGATGTTTCAACTGAAGTATGAATAGTCTAATAGAGCAACCAGATAATAAAAGCTAGAAAGTGACAATATATTGCTTTATGTTGTGTTCATGTCCTCCTCTTTACAATTGATCCGACCCCTTTATATAGTAGGGGTGTCCTACTCTTGATACAATTCTATACAAGGTAAAAATCTTATGATTTGTTAATTATTCGGCCCCTCCTTGATTCACGCCAAGATTCTTGCCATGATTTACAACCGATCGCGGATACTTCGTCTTTCTGTTATCCGGCTTGGCAAATTTTCCTCGATCTCACCTGGACTCGATTTTGCCTGGTCCCAAGGACGGACCTCACCTTAGTTCGATACAATTCGTGGTTGAACCCTAACTGATCATATTCCAGCCTCGATTGGTCACATAAGAGGCGAGCCTAGTTTTTACCGCATACAATCATAATCCCCAATAGAACAGCCATAGTTGTCACGCCCCAAACTTGGAATGGCGTGGCTGGCACCCGGTGCCGTGCTGGCCCGAGCGAACCACTTTGTAACTCATGATCGTTCGACCAAAACTAGAACATACATAGGTCGAGTTGGCTGAACTCATTCCTTTTGTTATCTATCATGGGCCAACATGGCCACGACTCATAATGTAAAAGTGTAAGTGGGAAAACACTGTATCACAGAAATATTTTTTCTTTTTCTTAAAATATAAATACATATGGGCCGTCAAGGCCTCTGACATACTGTACAAAATGAACCTCTGTCTACAAAGCCTCTAATATTATTTGACATCAGGATAGGGTACCGGCGTACCCATAAGTCTGTAGAAAAACTCTGACATGATGACTCATAAACTCGGCTGCACTCCGACTGAGGTGGAGTCTTACTGATCCTTCGTTGAATGCCAATTTCGTCTACTATGAGGGCTCATCAAACTGATTCTACCCATCTATCAGGACCTGCAGCACGACATGCAGCGTCCACCAATAAAACGGACGTTAGTACGAATAATGTACTAAGTATGTAAGGCAGGAAAGCATAAGTAAAAACAGTAATGTAAACAGGGATAGAGAATATACAACCTGTGACATCTGGGTACCTCTGAGGGCTACTGATATGAAATACATGATACATACATATATATACATAAACTTTTAAAACATACGGCTTTACGGGAATCACCATCATCATATCGTACCCGGCCGTAATAGGCTCGGTAAAACATACCCGGCCATCATATGGCTCGGTAGAATCGTACCCGGCCACGTGGAGCTCGGTAAAACCCAACTGATCAGTGGTTGTATAATAGGTGTCGTACCCGGTCGACTATAGCGCGGCTCGGTAGAGTAAAATAGATACATATATATGATGCATGCTGGACTCATTGGAATCACATTTTGAACCTTTCGGAGTGACGTAAGGTCGGTATCCTTTGTACACGTTATTAGGATTAACTCTTCATCAAGAATCTTATAAGAATCAGGAACTACCAAGAACATTGATAATATAAGAATAAGAGAAGTAACATCAATATCAATCTTTTCATAAGAAGGGCAGCAATGTAAGTACTGCTAGCTTCTAAGAGTAGAGTATCTTTGGGAGCTCGTTCATTACATTATGTACAATCGGAGTCGTGCAAAAGAATGAAAGGGATAGCCTCACATACCTGGAGCTGGGAAAAATCCGAATGATATTCTTGAGAAAGATTACACCGTACTCCCTTAATATTGCAAAATCTCACGTTAATTAAGAATAGAGATGTGATTCTCATGTTCTTTAGACATATAATGCTTCTCTTTTACTAAAATGATGTGCGGCTCAAGCTAGACTTCTGCAACAACCTATCCAATTCCAATAAAGATGTATGATAGTAAATCGAAAACATACAAAAAGTAGAGGTAATAATTCATACGAATGATCTTGAGTTGAGAGATAGACTTTGGTCTAATGATTTGTATTGAACTATAAATATAGAGATCTCCGGATAGAACTCACGTTATATGAATGGATATGATTCTTATGTCTTTAAGACATATAAAGATTCTCTTTTTAAAAGTCCAATTGATCATGTCACAAAAATCCCTTAAATTTTGCCACCTAATTCCATGAAATAATGAGTCATACTTTGGCTTTGATGAAGATTCATTGTGCTGCCACGCTTTTGGCTCATTACCCTTATCCAAAAGACTTTAATTACTCAATCATTAATTATTAATTAGCTAGTTAGTTCCCCCATTACCCACTAATTCACATAATTAAGAATTATCTTAAAATACTACTCACTTTATACATCTTACTATCACGTTCATAGGATACCTTGTATGGTACTAGTCCATAAATATCGGGTATTATAACTCGGACCGTATTTTATCCCAAATAACAATTTCGGTGATACTCAATTTTTTTGATTCGTTAATCCTCTGACCTTTATAACACTTACTTATCACTTGTTACAAATAGCATAAATGCTTATGGTATGAAAATAATCTCATATTATTTTTTTTCTTAAACCGTTTTACAAAAATGTTCCACTCAAAATACCATATCAATATATATCTAACGGTATCAAAGTTGTAAACTTACGGGGTCTTATGGTCACAAATCCTCTGTAGAAAAGTATTGTTGCTAGTACTATTTTTTATACTACTGCAATATCCTAGTTGTTGAGATTTTATAAACTTGCAATTGATCCATATATTCTAAGTTAGTAGGGAAGACAATTGATTGGAAAATTCATTAAAGTTAACAATTTTGTTATAATTAGTATTATTCACCCATCTTCTTTGCTATTCCTACTTTTCCCGTTCAAATAATGTCGCGACCCAGTTTTTCTTCGGTAAGATATCGGGATGGCACCTAGTCTCTAAGACAAGGTAATCTCAACAATTGCGGAATAACTGAAATATTAACAGAAATAACGACTAAACCTCAACAACAACATGTATATATAAATAAAACTGGAAAACTGTCGCTCGGCATGTACAAGTAAAATCCACAACTTCGAGTAAAACTACTCCCAAAATACGGTAGTCACAAGCCACAAGCTCTAAGGAATGCACTAATTGTATGTATACATCAGCATCTAAGAGAATAAAGAAAGAAGACAACATAAGGATAGAGGGGGACTTCGAGGTCTGCGGACGCTGGCAGATATACCTTGAAGTCTCCAAGCAACAGCACATCACTATACTGAAATCGGGGATGGTATTTGGTACCTGGGTCTGCACAAAAAACATGTGCAGAAGAGTAGTATGAGTACATCACAACGGTACGCTTTAAGTACCAAGCCTAACCTCGGTGGAGTAGTGACGAGGTCTGGTCAGGGGCCTACTAGAATATAACAATTAAGGCAGAAGATATAGTAATATAATAAAAAGACTGAGAATTTAACAATGAGAAGTTACAGAAAGGTAACAACATAGCACATAGGGGTAAACAACAGGGGCACTCCCGAGGTACCGCCTTGTAGTCCCAAATGTAAATACTCAACAGGGGAGCTCCCGATGTACCACCTCGTAGTCGCAAAGTAAATATGCAACAGGGGAGCTCCTGAGGTACTGCCTCATAGTCCCAAAAGTAAATATGCAATAGGGGAGCTCCCGAGGTACCGCCTCGTAGTCCCGAAAATAAATATGCAATAGGGGAGATCCCGAGGTACCGCATCGTAGTTCCAAAAGTAAATACATAACTCGTAACCGATGAAACAATGAATTCTCAGCAAAGAATCTTACAGTTAAAGACTGAATAAAATATCAAGGAAAAACAGGAATTCAACTAAGCATGTTGCACAGATTTCACGTAAGAATTAAGACATGTAGACATGTGATATTAAGCTAAAAATGATAACTACACATGCTTGAATAACTTATTTAAGATATAAACAGGTTACAACTTAGCAAATACCGTATTTTCATTATTTAGCCCGTGTACGCAATTGTCACCTCATATACACAACACTCACATATCACAAATTATTACAACAGTACCAAATCCTATGGGAATTTCCCCCACACAAGGTTAGACAAGTCTCTTACCTCAAACCGAGCTCATTCTGTCAATAAGAATGCCTTTCCCTCTACTTTCTAACTCCGAATGGACCAAATCTAGCCAAAAGCAATTACATACCATAAATATAACTACAAGAAACTAATCTAATTAATAAAATCAAGACTTTAACAAGAAATTAGAAAATCATCCCAAAATGTCGACCCGGGCCCATGTTTCGGAATCGGGTAAAAGTCACTAAATCCGAATACCTGTTCAACCACGAGTTCATCCATACCAAAATTTCTCAAATCCGACACCAAAATCTCGATCAAAACTTCAAAATTTCGTATAAGAACTTTCCTCCATTTCAAGCCTAATTCAAGTACGGACCTCCAAATCACAATCCGGATACGCTCCTATGACCATAATCACCATACGGATCTAACTGAACAATCAAAACTTCGTTCCGGAGTCGTTTACATATAAGTCAACATCCGGACAACCATTTGAACTTAAACTTCTAACCTTGAGACTAAGTGTCTCAATTCGTTCTGAAATCCCTCCGAACCCGAACCTACTATCCCGGCAAGTCACATAACAGCTATAAAGTACAAAATGAGCAGTAAATGGGGGAACGTGGCTAATACTCTCAAAATGACCGGCCGGTCGTTACATCCTCCCTTCTTAAAAAGATTGTTCGTCCTCGAACGAGCATAGAGACATACCTGAAGTGGTGAAAAGATGAGGGTAATGGCTGCGCATATCCTGCTCGGTCTCCCAAGTCGCCTCCTCGACTGGCTAACCCCTCCAGTAAACCTTCACTGAAGCAATGTTCTTCGACCTCAACTTTCGAACCTGCCTGTCCAAGATGGCCACGAGCTCCTCAACATAAGACAAATCCTTGTCCAACTAGACTGAGCTGAAATCTAACACATGTGACATATCATTGTGATACGTCCGGAGCATAGAAATGTGGAATACTGGATGAACTCCTGCTAGACTAGGAGGCAAGGCAAGCTCATAAGAAACCTCCCCAACTCGCCGCAACTCCTCGAACGGGCCAAAAAACCTTGGGCTCAACTTCACCTTTTTCCCGAACCTCACAACACCCTTCATGGGCGAAACCCGGAGCAAGACCCGCTCCCCGACAATGAATGCAACATCGTGAAGCTTCCGATCCGCATAACTCTTCTGTCTGGATTGGGCTGTAAGAAGTCGATCCTGAATTACCTTAACCTTTTCCAAAGCATCCTGAACCAAGTCTGTACCCATTAGCCTAGGCTCGCCCCACTCGAACCAACTCACTGGAGACCGACACCGTCTACCATACAAAGCCTCAGACGAGGCCATCTCTATCACACATGCACAAAGCATATCCTCCAGTATCGATAGTACGCGGACTGTCCGTCCTTCTAAGAGTGAAATATTGTGCTCAACTCAACCCGAGTACCTAACTCATGTTGTACGGTCCTCCAGAACTGCGATGTAAACTGCGTACCCCGGTCAGAGATGATAGATACCGGCACACCATGAAGCCTGACAATCTCGCGAATATAAACTCGAGCCAGCAGCTCGAAAGAATAAGTAGTCATCACTGGTATGAAATGAGCCAACTTGGTCAACCTATCCACAATGACCCAAACTGCATCAAACTTCCTCTGAGTCAGTGGGAGCCCAACAACAAAATCTATAGTGATCCACTCCCATTTCCACTCCGGAATCTCTAGCTTCTGAAGTAATCCACCTGGTCATTGATGCTCATACTTCACCTGCTAGAAATTTAGGCACCGAGCTACATACATTGGGCACACATAGCCTGCTCTACATCCTCAATGCACTGTCATCTCCAATAGTAACCTCCTTAGCATCACCATGCTGAACCATGTCCTTAAGGACAAGCAGAAGTGGATCATCATACTGACGCTCCATGATACGATCATAAAGGGAAGACTGAGAAACCACACAACCCAATATTTGACTCGGCTCAGAAACATCCAATCTAACAAACTGGTTAGCCAAGGCCTAAACATCCAACATCAATGGTATTTCTGCTGCTGATAGATATGCTAAGCTGCCTAAACTCTCCGCTCTATGACTCAGGGCATCGGCCACCACATTGGCCTTCCCGGGATGGTACAAAATGGTGATATCATAATCCTTAAGAAGCTCCAACCACCTCCGCTGACGCATGTTAAGATCCTTCTATTTCAACAGATGTTGCAAACTCTAGCGATCGGTGTAGAACTCACAAGGGACACCGTATAAATAGTGCCGCCAAATCTTATAGGCATGAACAATAGCTACTAACTCAAGATCATGGACATGATAGTTCTTCTCATGTACCTTCAGCTGTCTAGACGCATAGGCAACCACCATATAGTCCTGGATGAACACCATGCCGAGACCAATACGCGACGCATCATAATATACAGCATCAGACCGAACCTGTAGGCAATACCAATACTGGGGCTGTAGTCAAAGCTGCCTTGAGCTTTTAAAAGCTCTCCTCACACTCATCTGTCCACCTGAACGGAGCCCCCTTCTAGGTCAGCCTGGTCATAAGTGCTGCAATAGATGAGAAAACCTCTACAAATCAATGTTAATACCCCGCAAACCCAAGAAAACTCTGCATCTCCGTAGCTGAGGACAGTTTGGACAACTCTGCACTGCTTCAACCTTCTTCAGATCCACCTTGATCCCCTCACTCGACACTATGTGACCCAAAAATGCTACTGAATCTAGCTAGAACTCACACTTTGAAAAATTTGCATATAACTTCTTTTCTCTCAAGGTCTGGATCACAATCCTCAGGTGATGCGCACAATTCTCCCGACTCTGCGAGTATACTAGAATGTAGTCAAAACACAATGACGAATGAGTCAAGATAGGGTCGGAACACAATGTGCATCAAATGCATGAATGTTGTTGTGGCATTGTTCAGTCCAAATGATATTACAATGAACTCGTAGTGACCATATCGAGTTCTAAAGGATGTCTACGGGATATCTGGCTCCCGAATCTACAACTGATGATAGCCTGAATGCAAGTCAATCTTGGAAAACACTCTGGCACCCTGTAGCTGATCAAATAGGTCATCAATACGAGGTAATGGATACATGTTCTTCACTGTAACTTTGTTCAACTAGCGGTAATCACTACATATGCGCATACAACCATCCTTCTTCTTCACAAACACGACTGGAGCACCCCAAGGCGACACACTGGGCCGAATGAAGCCCTTATCTAGCAATTCCTGTAGCAGTTCCTTTAACACCTTCAAATCAGGCGGAGCCATACAATATGGAGGAATTGCGATGGGGTGCGTGCCCGGTAACAAATCAATACCAAAGTTGATATCCCTATCAGGCGGCATACCTGGAAGATCCACTGGAAATACATCTCGATAATCCCTTACTACTAGAACTGACTCAATTGTAGGAGTATCAATACTGACATCTCTCTCATAAGCTAGATACGCATCACACCCTTCTCAACTATTCGCTGAGCCTTTAGAAATGAAATAACTCTGCTAGGAGTATAATATAAGGTAACTCTCCACTCTAACCATGGTAATCCTGGCATAGCCAGCGTCATGGTGTTGGCGTGACAATCAAGAATAGCATAATGGCGTGACAACCAGTCCATGCCCAAAATAATATCAAAGTCTACCATACTAAGCAATAATAATTCAGCTATGGCCTAAAAACCACTAAGAACAACCAAACACGACTGATACACACGGTCAACAACAATAGAATCTCCCAGAGGTGTAGATACATAGACAGGAGAACTCAAAGAATCATGGGATACACCGAAATACAGAGCAAATTAAGATGACACATAGGAATTAGTGGAGCCTGGATCAAATAAGACTGGAGCATCTCTATGACAAATCGGAACAATACTTGTAATGACTGAGTCAGATGCAACTGCCTCCGACCGAGCAAGAAGAGCATAATATCTGGCCTGGCCTACCCCTCTAGGGCGACCTCTACCTGCCCGACCTCCACCTCGAGCTGGCTGAGAAGGTGGAGTGGTAGCTGGTGCTGTAACCATATCCTAAGGACCCGGTGGAGCACGCGGTGCCTGAGTAGTATATGGAGGTACACCCCTGCCAAGTCTGGGGCAATGCCCCACCACATGACAAGTGTCCCCACACTCAAAACAAGCTCGCGGAGGACGTGGCTACTTTGGTTGGCTCGGGCCAGGTCAGCTGGACTGACCGCTGAAAGCACTACGTGCAGGAGGTGCACTAGACAATGGCGGTGCATAATAAGGAGCCTGGGGCCTAGCCAAATCACTGAACATGACCGCATACTCTGACACGATCATAGAATACTGGCGCAATTGCTAGAACTCTGCCCGCCATGCATCTCTGATACTCTAGGGAACATATCCGAGAACTGAGTCCATGTGAGTGAAGCTGCCTCGTCTGGGCTACCCAACTCATATGCACGCCACCACTAATAAGCTGCTCCCCTAAACTAGAACGTAGTGAAAAAAACCCCCAATAGACTCCTCAACACCCATAGTATGGAAGATACGGTGGCACTCCTCAAGAAAACCCTGGGCATCCTCTGACGCCAAGCCACAAACAGTAGGAGGGTGGTACTTTTTGTACCTCCCGAGCCTACGCTGCTCCAGTAGGGGGCACGAGTTTCTGGTTATCTGATCCGGCTGTACGTGTCCTCACTATCTATGAGAGAATTGAAGACAGAAGTTTAGAATCCCGAAGTCAATAATTTCGCACGACAGGGAATCAAAGAAGTGAAATTTTCTTAACAGTTCCATAGCCTCCCGAAGATAAGTACAGACATCTCTGTACCGATCCGCGAGACTCTACTAAACCTGATACCAACTTGTCACGACCTAGTTTTCCCACCATAGAATGTCGTGGCGGCAGCTAGTCTCTAAAACTAGGTAAGTCCAACAATTTCCGAATAACTAATAACAGAAATAACGACTAAACCACAACACCAACAACATGTATATATAAATAAAACTGAAAACAACCGCTCGGCATGAACAAGTAAAATCCACAACTTCGAGTGAAACCACTCCCAAAATCCGGTAGTCACAAGCCACAAGCTCTAAGGAATGCACTAACTGTCTCTATACATCAGCATCTAAGAGAATAAAGAAAGAAGACAACATAAGGATAGAGGGGGACTCCGAGGTCTGCGGACGCTGGCAGATATACCTTGAAGTCTCCAAGCACCAGCACACCCACTTTACTGAAATCGGGAATGGTAGGAGGTACCTGAGTTTTCATACAAAATATATACAGAAGAGTAATATGTATACTCCACAACGGTACCTAGTAAGTGCCAAGCCTAACCTCGGTATAGTAGTGACGAGGTTAGGTCAAGGCCCTACTGGGGAACTCCCGAGGTACCGCCTCGTATTCCCAAAGTAAATATGCAACAGAGGAGCTCCCGAGGTACTACCTCGTAGTCCAAAAAGTAAATATGCAACATGGGAGATTCCGAGGTACCGCTTCGTAGTCCCAAAAGTAAATATGCAACAGGGGAGCTCCCGAGGTACCGCTTCGTAGTTCCAAAAGTAAATACACAACTCGTAACTGATGAAACAACGAACTCACAGCAAGGAAAAACAGAATTCAACTAAGCATGTTGCACAGATTTCAAGTAAGAATTAAGACACGTAGACATGCGATATTAAGCTAAACATGATAACTACACATGCTTGAATAACTCATTTAAGATATAAAGAGGTTACTACTTAGAAAAGACCGGATTTTTAACATTTAGCCCGTGTACGCACTTGTCACATCACATACACGACACTCACATATCACAAATTGTTACATAAATATCAAATCCTAAGGGGATTTCCCCCACACAAGGTTAGACAAGTCACTTATCTCAAGTCAAGCTCAATCAGTCAATAAGAATGCCTTTCCCTCTACTTTCCGACTCCGAATGGATCAAACTTAACCAAAAGAAATTATATACCATAAATATAACTATAAGAAACTAATCTAACTAATCAAAATCAAGACTTTAATAAGAAATTAGAAAATCCCTCCAAAAAGTCGGCCCGGGCCGACATTTCGGAATCGGGTAAAAGTTACTAATCTGAACACCCGTTCAACCACGAGTTCACCCATACCAAAATTAATCAAATCTAATACCAAAATCTCGATCAAAACCTTAAAATTTGGTTTAAGAACTTTCCTCTATTTCAAGCCTAATTCAATTACGGACCTCCAAATCACATTCCGGACACGCTCCTAAGACCACAATCACCATGCGGAGCTAACAGATTCATCAAAACTTTATTCCGGAGTCGTTTATACATAAGTCAATATCCGGTCAACTATTTCAACTTAAACTTCCAACCTTAAGACTAAGTATCTCAATTCATTCTGAAATATCTCCGGACCCGAACCGACTATCCCGACAAGTCACATAACTGCTATAAAGTAAAAATGAGCAGTAAATGGGGGGACGGGACTAATACTCTCAAAATGACCGGTCGGGTCGTTACAAATAATAAGTTGATGTAATTCCATTTTTGAGAAGTTCTTGGGAAACTTTTTGATTGATATATCATAAATTTTTGTGCTATGGATTTATGTAGTATTTAAAGACTATTTCTTAATGCAATTCCAATTTTGAGAAGATGATTTAACTAGTATTTGATTAGTTAAGTATTTTGTCCTTGAGAGTACCTGATTAACTGTTAAGAAAATTAGTTTAATTAGTTTATGCTTGTAGATTAAACTTATGAAACGCTGAAAATATAATGATATAAAGTTTTTGGTGCAGCGTACGTTGTTTATTTCGTCATTTAAATTGACCAAGAAAACGTCGCGCTTTTGTAGTACTTTCTTATGATTGTTATTTCTTATAACTTAATTAAAAACTATCATGCTTGGTGTTCAAGTGATGTTTTTTCTCCATCCTCTCTTTTCATGTAGGTTTCGATATTGTTACTGGTATCGTTCTTTTCCTTCACTTTCTTATCTTCATCAGCAACGTATTCTGCTTCCCAGTTACACAAACATTTGGCACTACTGTTTGATTTTTCTACTATTTGAGTTTTTCACCTTTGATTTTTAGTAATTTGTTATTGTATTTGGGTTACCTTGGATGCTTCTCACTTTTATATATATACTAGGGAATTTTCCGTGCTTCGTGCGGTTATGAAAAAATACTATTAAATTTAGAAATGATCTTTTTATAAATTTACTTTAGAAGTGATAACCGACTCCAACTTTGTTTGGAACTGACGTATAGTTATTGTTGTTGTTGTTATTGTTATTATTATTGTATATACGAATAATAAATTTAATTATATATATCAATAAGATCACAATATAAATGTTTTTAGTTGAATTAGAGTTTAAATGAACTATATTTTTTAATATCAAATATTCCTTAAAAAAGAAAAAGGGATTTTAAGAAATTTGTTCATATATTCTGTGTTTGGAGAGCTTAACCACGACCCTCTTAGTCTAATTTCAAAAACATGTACCTAAGAACTTATTTTTCTTTAATTATATAACAAAACTTTTACTTGATGAACTTTTCTTCTATTCAAGTAAAAGAAAATGAAAAATGAAACAAAAAACAGGGGAGAAAAAAAAATTGTTTTTGTATTCCTTTCCTTTTTAATTTTTTTCCCTTTTATTGTTCTTCTTTTTCTTTCTATCATCATATTACTTGATATCCTTCTCAGTTTTCATCATCTAAATGAACTCTTATTATCGACTTTTCTCTTTATTATATTGTTATTGACTCCTATATTACGACTCTCTGTTATCCTCATCTACAATACATTTATTGTGCTCACAAGTTTACGTTGTCTTCTCTATTACAATTGCAACAATATATAATATAAAGACAAAAGGGAACCAAATAATGAGAAAAAAAGAAAAAGATTAACTATTTGGTCTTAGAGAAGTGTCAAACTTTGATATACAATGTTTTAGGATTTGGCTCTTCTGAAAGAGGTATGTCAAGACCCTATAGCCATTCATTCTCTGCTTGACATAATAATTGGTTGTATGTAGCACATTCCTTCACCATCTTATAGAAGAAGCTAATCAACAACAAAAATAACAATAACATACCCATTATAATCCCACAAGCGAATTTTAGGAGGGTAGTATGTACGGATACCTCACTCCTACTTACAAGGAGGCAAAGAGACTATAAAACAAACTAACCGATGATAAAAAATATCTGCTCCAAAAATTAAATTCTAATTTCACGTTATTTTTTCCCTTTCTTTTGCCTTTTTCTATTTTTTCCGTCTTTTTTCTTTTCTTATATCTATATATTCATTTATCTTTTCAGAAAGAATGTCTACTTATGTTTTCTTTCTTCTCTGACTTTTCATCACCTTTCATAAACAGCAACTCCTTCACTCTAAAATACTCCTTTCATCTTCAGTATCACCCGAAGTATACTATGATTTTCTATAATCTCAAAAAATCTGTTTATTTATATTGGAAGCTAAATTTTTCCTATGAATTCAATACACATAACATATTCAAAAAGTGAAGAGAATCTACAATATTAACAAAAATTTCAAGTTTCGGTCAATTGGACAATCTGAAGAATTTATTATTTGGGTCATTTTCATTGAAGATATATAAATTATATGGCAATGAATAATAATTATCTCAAAATAGCACCAACACTTATTATTATTGATATAGTTTTTTATCTTAGGAATTAACAAATAAATATGCTTACAGTCTTTCAGTAAAATACATGAAAGACATCAAAGTATCTAGGCCATTTTACATAAAATCGAGAAAATGGACGTATAAACTATTTTTTTAATATAAAAGATAATTGACATAAAAACTATATGAAATAATACCTTTAGAAACTTACTTTCAGTTTAATAAAATTGATACTTATTAGATATCAAAATAGGAAGTAGGTCCCAAAACAGAATTAAAAAAAGAAGAAGAAGAGATCAACATGAATTGAAAATCATAATTATCACCCAAAAACAACACATTAATGAATAACCAAAAAATAAATAGCATTTCAAAACAATTATTACAAGCAAAAATAAAATACAAGTGAATTACCCGAAAAAGATATTAGGGTAACCAAAATTACATTCATAGTAACAATATTCTTAGGTGAAAATTTTACTAAAAATAAAGAACAGGGAAAAAGATTCCAAGGGAACTAACCTGGGTTAAAAATATATTACATTAGTCTCTCTAAGCCACTTGTCACCTTTCTATCATATTACTGTGAATAGTTAATGAGAAAACAACATGAAGATTTCTACTAATAAAAAAAAAAGTAACAGGAGATCTCTAAAGTTTTGCATGATATAAGTCGTTCATTTGAGTATACTTAATGCTTGCAATTAATCTCAATCATCTTTCTGTTCGATCACCACATATTGGACCTCTGCATTATTTGACAAATATGTTGTCTTTCAAGTGATTGAATCTTATTAAATAAAACAAACCCACCGCCGTACTCTTCTCCATTTTCTTGTTGCTCGCATTGAAGTAGCTTTTCAAACTTTATTAGAAGTAAAACGGAAAAAAACTTCTTTATGAGAAATAATAAAAAAGGATAGAATATATAGATTTTGTCATAGAAGAAATAATTAAAAAGTAGAGCATGATTGAAAAGGAACTTGGGAAAGAGAATGTAAAAGTAGAAGAAAGAAGAATCATTTTGTTTCAGTAAAAAACGGACCAGAAACGATCAAAAGTAAGGGAAAAGAAGTATAAATGGCGGCCAATTAAGAGATGTGACTATTGAGTTTTTTTATTTATTTAGGGCACATCACATAAATAGGGGATTTAGCCAAAAAATAGATAAATCCAAATCCTAAACTGTAAAAGGTGCCATGTAGATATACAGATTATTAAGGGATTCGCTTCAATTAAACTGTCCATATTGAGATTATGTGTCTGATATCACTTATGGTTTCAAACATTCAATTTTGGACTTTCAGTGACATTTCAAAACAAAACCATAATGATGCATGAATAATTTTCATTTTATACAAGTGTTCAAACATTTTGGGGGTAGAAGAAAAAGAAAACTTATGCAGCATTAGTAGATGTACAAATCACGTGTGTGAGGCCAACAGCTCACCATGTTTCAATGTTAATCCTTCAGTATTCCTACAATATAGTAATAACAATAAAATTTCTCAAAGAATACTGAAACAACATGGAAAAAGGGTACATTATACGCGCACTACCATCCACAAAACAAAAGAAAATCATAGAAGGTAAGAGTGTTCCCCTGTGGACCTTGAAAGTAACATTTTTTTTTTCCGAGAACTATATCACCAACATAGCAAATTTCACATGCCTCGCATTTCTTCACATGATGCAGACCCACTGTTAATAGACCGAAATTTGAGAAATATCTCATTGAAGCATACAACTAAAAGTTCATTCCCCAAATTCAAAACCTTCACATTCCATCAAATGCACACTAAAAAGTAAAAAAGAGAAAACAAAAAAGAAAGTAGGATGGGCATGCAGGAAAGTAGTTGTTGGCATTATTATATTAATTAAAGTTACCATAAAAAAGGAAACTAATCTATAGATATACACAACGAAACGGAAAAGACACGTCTATTAATTTAAAGATTTGGAAGTTACTAACTGTATGCGAACGCCGTTAAATTGGGGTAGTGAAAAATAAAACGAACTAAAGGAGAAAATGGAAAAAAATGAGGAAACAGATTGATGCAAATCCTGGTCAATAAGCCTTGCCACGTCACAGGGCATTGTCCCTCAATTATATAAATATATAGAATTTTTTTCCACGGTTGTTGATGTAGTAAGGTTGTGATAGTAGTGAATAATTTTAAAGATAATATTTTTCATGATTGTGATTATATATGTAATATAATTGAATCCTTCTTATGTACCCACATAGTGAAAAGATTATTTATTTATTTATTCAGTTAAATGGACATCATTTTCTGTCTTTAATTAATTCATTTTAGCATAGTTGGACTCTTGGGATGGTTGACAAACCTATAACCTTAAACCCGAAAGTCGATCACAACAAGTGTGCTGAGTCTTTGTTGGGTAAGTTTGAACCTCCACCAATTGCTCAAAGTATTTGCATTTCTTGAGACCAGATGCTGGTAAATATTCTTTTTGATAAGGTAATGTAAATTATAACTTGTTTAAACCTTTGTTACACTGTACTGGAATCGTCTTTAGAGACATTTAATGTTGTTCTTTTTGCCATAGAATTTTAATTGCACAAAATATCTGTTGAAAAGGAACAGTTTTTACCCATCCTTTTTTTGATACTACTAACTATTGTGATGTTTGTGGAATTGTTGAAATTTAGTGTTACAGGAGAAAGTTCATTTCCGAATAACATCACATTTTATACACTTGATTCAGTTGATACAAAACCAATTTTTTCAATCTCTAATACGAATTATCACATGTCACCTATAACAAACTATACTCTTATGTTTCAGAAAATATTTTTTCAAATTAAAAGTTTCTAATGGAAAACTTTTGTTTGCATGCCTAGTTATTTTATTAAATTTATACATTTATATTTCTTGGAATTATAGTTATTTTTAAGTTCTTATCAGAAAATAATTATTCTTAAGTTAGCTATAGTTTCTACAGATATTTAATTTCAACTATTTGTGACACATTGTCACGCCCCAAACCTGAAGAGGCGCGGCCGGCACCCGGTGCCATATTCGGCCCGAGCGTACCACTCTGTAACTGTGAACTCTGGAGGGGTAACCCTAAACTTAGGCCGATGAGGCCATATTCTGAATCATCTAAAAATAACGTCTACAACCAGCAATACCAAACTAAACATCAACATAGAGCCGGTAAAGCCATAATACTGATATAAAAAATGTATAGGACTCGTCTACCAGCCTCTAGGGATAATGGAACTGTACCATGGTCGGGACAAAGCCTTGGCCTACCCATCAAACCTGTATATATAAAATGGACTCCAAGGTATAGACCCGGTAACTCCGAGGAAGTGGATCTTACCAACCATGCTGATGTTTGACTTTGTCTACTAGTAAGGTCTATCCAGTTGTCTAACAGGACCTGCAGGTATGAAATGCAGCATCTCCAGCAAAAGGGACGTCAGTATGAAATAATGTACCGAGTATGTAAGGCAAGAGAATAACTGAAAGCTGAAACTGAACTGATAATATAATAACTGAAAGTACCTGGGAGGCAAATATAATTTGAAAATATGCTTACCTACTGATACTGACTCATCCCTCTTAATATAGTAAGCAAAATAGCTGTCCGGCCCTATAAGGCTCGGTATGTGTAACTTCTCTGCCGTAGTAGGCTCGCCCAAAGGCGCACGGCCATACTAGGCTCTGTATCTCAACCATTCTAGGCTCGCTCATAGACGCTCGGCCGTAGTAGGCTCGGTATATAACTTACCATCTGATCAGAGGTTGTGCAATAGGGGCTTGCCCATTGATTATAGCTCGATGAAGGTGAAAATACTGTGATACTGTATATATATAGATTCTCTGCTCTCTTGGCTGAAAGAAGACAAAACTAAACTGAATATGAAGTCCCGATAAGGGAGAATATTGTAGCTTATGAGACTAGGATAATGTACATAAATTCAGGAATAAGAACTTCTCTTTATGCCTCGTTATCAAACGCATGTAGTTACGGAATCATGCCAAAATGAAGGAAAGGTTTAGCCTTAACATACATTATCACAATCTTTCCAATCACCAAGTTGAACTTCTCTTCACACCTTAATCTACAACAACGATAATAATACTATCATTATGTTACGAAAGGTACAACTATCGCACAACGAACGACAAGCTTATTTTGTATTAAAACGGGCAGCGTCTCCCATATAATCCTTAATTCCTCCAAATTCAAGATAATACCAACAACAGAAGAACACAACAAAAACAACATATATATATTATTTTCCAACCTTATAAGCACCATAAAATACTACAAAATATACCAACACATTCCAATCTCTTCATACACAAAACGACCACGTAGTAGTGTTAAATGACCCGAAAATATTACGACTAACGACCAGCCCACCACCCTAAATTTATGTGGTATCTATCCATACTCTTCATCCTCCAAAACACCATAAAACAGTAGTAAAACACGCAATCCAATAGCAATACAAAATAGTCCGCTACAAGTGAATATTTCGAACTCACGGCTTTCGATAATCATCCCGCGAGTTCTTACAATTATAGAACGACTTTCCACACATATCCAGCAGAAAAAATAGATGAAAGAGAGAAGTAAACTTACCTTATTTGTTGAACAACTCAGCTCCTATCTTGGTTCTTCAAACTCATGGTTTTTCCTCCAACTAGAACTTGAAAAGGAGAGAAATTCAATTAGGGTTTGTGTTCAATTTTTGAGAGGAAGTTTGCAGGGGTTTAGTTCTGGTTATTATTCCCTCTTATCAGTGTATTATATGAATGAAATATTCCTTTAAATGTCTCTTTGCACGACCCAAACTGGCCCATTGTTGGACTCTTATTTAAGCAAGTAAGTGACACACCTACTTGTCACCTAG
Source organism: Nicotiana tabacum (assembly GCF_000715075.1). Classification (NCBI taxonomy): domain Eukaryota; kingdom Viridiplantae; phylum Streptophyta; class Magnoliopsida; order Solanales; family Solanaceae; genus Nicotiana; species Nicotiana tabacum. The sequence goes on from NC_134098.1 coordinate 32,777,161, forward strand.
CAGTCTGCGCAGTCTCACAAAAACGGATATATCTCTCTACCCCGATGTCGTATTGACAAACAGTTTAATGAGTTCGAAAATAGACTCATAGATATTCAATTTGATGGGTGTAACTCCCTGTAACTCTAAGTATATTGGGAGAAAATAGCAGTTACATTTGACCAAAATTTCAGTAAAACCTATAAACATAACTTGTGATGACTTTCATCGACTTTTGTTCCACAACTCGATTGACTTCAAAATATAACACACGACTATAATACGACTAAAATAACTCATAACATAACTTCCTTATCATGTTAATAACCCTAGTCTCACCCCAAAAGTACATGTTACAACATTCCTAACTTTTTGACTTTTGACGAAACATTATTTTCTTCAATTCCTTAGCTTCTAAACCTTCCAACCCTCTTTGTACTTGTTGTTCATGATCTTCAATATATGTAACATCCTAGGTAACATGATAACTTACTTTATATACTTCCAAAGATGATCTCATTTTTGGTCTTACATTAGTTTACTTACGACGCAATTTTACGTACGAAAATATGGGGTATAACATCATTCCCCCCTTTGGAACATTCGTCCTCAAATGTTGGTTGATGCGCTTATTAGTCTCATAAACCATAGATGTTACAAATATTTTAGTACTGTCCCTGCCATCTAGGCAATTGTTCTGTGAATAGCTAGGGCATTCCCTATTTTAGGCCTCTTTCTCAAACCACGACTTGTTAGAATTCTTCCAATCTCGTAACTGTTGCGACCTTCTGTCATGCAAGCATGTATGACTTTGTCCTTGTATGTGCGCCTATGCGACTCTTATGTCCTTTTTTCTCCAACTTTTTTTCAATCTCTAGGCCTCACTTTAGGAACATATACAGAACTATGACAAGTTGTTCCTCTCGGTATATATAGGTGTACTGAAGTTCTTCGCTCGGTACTTTGTTGAACTTACGACTGTTGCTATATCTTGTTTCGTAGCCTTTTATATCTATCCTTATGGCTTTACTACATCTAGGTAGGTTATACTATATCATAACACTTACTTTGGTTTATTATTTCCGAGGTTTGCTATCCAACTCCAGGTTACTCTCTCGTTGCTTATCCTATATGTATAAATCTAAGTCCTTTAGTTCTTCCTCATTACTATTCATCTTAAGAATAACGACCTAATCTCATCTCATACTTTGGAACTTTTTTCCGCCTATTGTTGATTCACCTTAATGTTGATCTATAATCTACCACTGATAACTTGAAACCTCTTACGTAATACATTGTCACTATGGCTCACGTCTCATAGGGGAACAACTGAAGTTATTTTCCCGATCCACTTAGGGACGATACTATACTTCACTAACCATATTTCATCGCATCCTAACGTGATTCATCTTATGGGGGAATTCTAATCTCATGCAATTCGTGAAATCCATTCTCTTTGAATCACTACTCAATCGAAAGCGTAAATGTCATCCTCTTAACATTTATCACAATTACACCCTTATTTTACTACCAGGGCAGCATTCCCTCTTTTCTATACATTACAAAAACCATCAGCTCTGTTATTTTGATGTGTTTAATCCCAAGGGCTTACCTATTCTCGTCACCTTCTCACTTACCTTTTCTTATCCTCACTCCCATCTCCCTAAAACCTTGTCGCTCTACCAAACTTTAGCTTGCGACCTACACATATCTATTTATACTTGTAACGACCAGGCCGGTCGTTTCGAGAGTTATAATCCCGTTTCCCCCATTTGTGCTTCTTTTTGAGTCCTTCAACTATATTGTGTTATACCTAGTTAGTTGGTTCGGGTCCGGAGTGAATCGAGACACTTAGTCTCTAAAGTAGAAGCTTAAGTTGGAAAAGTCAACCGGACATTGAACTCTGTGTAAACGACCTCAGATTTGAATTTTGATGGTTCTGTTAGCTCCGTTAGGTGATTTTGGACTATGGAGCGCATTTGGAATGAGATTTGGAGGCCGGTGGTAGAATTAGGATTGAATTCGCGAAAGTTAGAATTTTGGCGATTTTGGTCGGTAGTGGAAATTTTGATATCGGTGTCGGAATGGAATTCCGAAAGTTGGAATAGGTTCGTGGTATTATTTTTACTTGTGTGTAAAATTTGAGGTCATTCAGACGTGGTTTGGTAGGATTCGGCATCATTTGTGGAATTCGGATGTTAAAAAGTTCTTAGGCTTGAATACGGGAGTAATTTGGTATTTTGATATTGTTTTGAGTGATTTGATGATTTGTCTAAGTTCGTATGATGTTATGGGATATGTTGGTTTGTTTGGTTGAAGTTGCGAGGGCCTCGGGGTGATTCCGGGTGATTAACAGAACAACTTTGGAAATTGAAGGAATTGCTGAAGTTGAACTCAGCTGTCATAATAGTACCTGCGGATGTCTCATCGAAAAAGCGAGCGGGTGATCGAAAAAGCAAGATTGGAGGAGCTGGGTAGAAAGCGCAGGTGCGAGACCTGGGGCGCAGATACGGAAGGGAGGAAAATTACTGGCTTTGCAGATGCAGAGAGTTATGCGCAGGCGCGAGTGGTTGGCCGCAGATGCAGAACCTGGGATCTTAAGTGAGTTCCGCACCTGTGATGGAAATTCCGCAGATGCGGTTTCGCAGAATTAGAAAAAGAGACCGTAGGTGCGACTTCGCTGGGCAGAATGTATAAATTGAGGACTTCGTGATTTTTGCTCATTTCCACCATTTTTTAACTCGTACTTTGGAGCTTTTGAGGGGATTTTTGAAGGGTATTCAGGGTTATTCACTGAGGTAAGTTGCTTGAGCTCTATTATCATTAGCTATGGTGTTTTCCCGTTGATTTCTCACCTAATTAGTAGCATTTTTGAAGTGAAATAAGGGGTTAGGGCTTTGGATTTTGGAGAGTGTAATTTGAGGATTTGAGGGACCAAATGATGTCGGATTTTGATGAATTTCATATGGTTAGACTCGTGAGTGAATGGGCTTTTGAGTTTTGTGACTTTTTGTCAGATTTCGAGACGTGGGCCTGGGGTTCAGATTTGAGTCTATTTCAGGTTTTGAGTCTAATTTAGTAGTTTTCTTGTGGAATTGTTTCCTTTAGCATATATTAATGGTATTGTACTACTTATGGCTAGATTCAGAACGCCCGAAGGCCGATTCGAGAGGCAATGGCATTGCGGAGTAGCGATTTGCTCGGATTGAGGTAAGTAACCATTATAAATCTGATCCTGAGGGTATGAAACCCCAAACTTTGTATCATGTGATTGTTTTTGGAGGTGATGCGCATGCTTGGTGACGGGCGTGTGGGTGTGCACCGAGGGAATCGTGACTTGGTCCGTCCCGTGGAAACTGTAAAGTTGAATAGCTTGTTGTGAGCTATGTGCTCTCTATGTGTTGTGGAAATTTGACTATAAGTCATATTAGAAACCATGTTTAGGCTATATATTGGTACTGTTAGGACCCACAGAGGTGGTGTACATGTTGAACTACCTGCGTAATTGTTGTTTTGTACTCAGTCACTGTTTACTTGTATATTTTACCTCAGTCTCTATTGTTCATTATTGATGCATCATACCATTGTTGTTTGGGCTGATTTCATGATTATTGTGAGCCCGAGAGACTGGAGAGATTTGTGACTGAGTGAGACCGAGGGCCTGATTGTGAGATATTATATTTTAGCACGTGAGTTGTCCGTACGGGATATTATAGCACGTTAGTTGTCCGTGCAACACATGAGTTGTCCGTGCGGATCCATATACTATAGCACGTGAGTTGTCCATACGTATCCAGATATTTATACTATGGCGCGTGAGTTATCTGTGCAGCACGTGAGTTTGTCCGTGCAGATTATAGCGCTTGGCCTGTAGGAGCCCCTCCGGAGTCTGAACACCCCCCAATGAGCACGGGTACCCATTGAGTGTGAGTGCTGAGAGCTGAAAGCCGAGTGGTTGAGCTGTTGTGACGAGTTGAGTGACTGTTGCCCTGAGAGGCTGTACTTGCTTTTCATTTGTTGTTGCACTAAGTTGCTATCTGTCATTGTTGTGCAATATTCTGAAAGATTTTATATCCAGATTTCATGAACTTTAACTGTATAAAACTGATTTGACTTAAACTACAGGATTTGAAAGCATGTCTATTCTTTGCTGGAATTACTGAAAGTGAACTATATTTGTGTAGCTCGACACTATCTTCAGTTCCTTATTTATTTCAGTTACTTGCTGAGTTGGTTGTACTCATACTACACCCTGCACTACATGTGCAGATCCAGGTGTGTCTGAGCACGGAGATTATTGAGTCCATGTCTGTTTAAGTTTCCGAGACTGCAAGGTAGCTGCCAGCGTCTGCAGGACCTTGTTACTCCTTCCATATTTCTTTCCATTTTGTACTGATATTTAGACATTGGCTGTAATAGTTTTAAATATTTAGACGCTCATGACTTTGTGACACCCCGATATCGGGCTATTTTTCCGCACTTATGTTTTATTTGGGTTTTACCCCGTATTTTTTAGACACTCCAGTTATTTTAAATATCTTAATGCACTACTGTTAAATTTGAAAGTATTTTGGAAAGGTCGGCTTGCCTAGTACCACGATAGGTACCATCACGACGGGTTAGGTTTTGGGTCTTGACAATACTACTCGCAACCTTCCTTTAACTGGATAGTACCATAGCTTTCCTTATGTTATTCTAGAACATCAGGCGAGACATCACGTCGTCTCTAACTCTTCTTTACTCTCTTAACTAGACCTCTCAGGACCTGGAAACCATTGGGTGGAAGATATACCACTGATGACACCACTATCATTTCTGGATATTGAATCACTACGCTTCTAGCCCTCTGTCTGAAGTCTTGACTATTCACAACCTTTTGCACTTGCGTATCTCATACCTCCTTTATCTTTACCTTTCTTACCTTTAAATCTCGCATTGTATCTTCTGTGGCTTTCATAACCTCCCTTCCATATTGGTGGAATTCATATCCACACCTTAAAGCTATATTATAATACTTGCACCTCTGGTGTGTATACAATCCGGTGGGAGCTTCATACTTACTCCTTATGAGGCTGGCACTTTTCTAACTGGCTTTATCATAGAGTCGTTATAGAATATGGCTGCTATACTATCTCTCTTGTACCTCTGATATTAAGAGTGATTTTGCAGTGTTTTGAATAACGATTTCTATATTTATCTTGGTCTAATAATAAGACTCCCGATTCACTTAGCTGATGTAACTCTTTAGTTTCCTCTTATCTCTTAGCCTTTAAGTAGGCTTAAGCTATCTTCCGATCTATGGCTCAGGGTATTAGTTATTATTTTCTCCTTAGGTGGATGCTCTGGAACATCCATAATATAATCTTCTAACAATTCAAGCCTTTGTCTGTGAGGTGGACTCAATTCATTCTTTTAACTTATACTGGAGTCTCCTATAGAAGCACATTTGGGATAGCAATTTCTAGGACGTTCAATTTGGGACTTACGTCGATTGCATGACTACCGTGGGATTCAATTCTAAGAAGAGGAGGTTTAGCCAACATACCTCAATTGATTCTCTTAAAACTCTGAGATGTTTCGGAATATTAGCAACTTCAATCTATTTTAGCAATATAACAAAATTGAACCAAAAATTAGGAAAACGATCGTAATTCTAGCTCACTTGAGCATTTTATCAAACATCATGTGTGCATTAAGGTTCCATGGCCCTTTCATGAAATACTTCACCAACCCACACCCCATTCTTTTCTATCTTTAACTCACAACCTCCCCACATACCTTAGGAACATATGCATGAAAAGTAAGCAGCCCAATCTCCATGAATTACCTTACTAATGGCCCATATTAGTTACATTTTGAAATTAAGAGTTTGGGTGATAGATTTTACCTCTTAGTAAGAAGACCTAGGTGCCTCTCTTGATAATTTTCAAGGTTTTAAGTGAGAATTGAAGAGCAGTTTGGTGAATATCACTTTCTCCCTCTAGGACCCTCTCTCTCAGTCTAAAAATATAAGAAAATAAGCTCAAAATGGTCAAAGATAGGTGTTTTAACGGAATAGGGTCGGGCTTAAAAACCCCAAAAATGAATCTCCGGAATAGGCGGTCCACAAAAAGACCGCGAAATTGGTGCCCAGAACTGGCCAAAAATCTGACTGGGTCTGCGGTCACTATGCGGCCCGCGGACCTGTTCTGCGGTCGCATAATGCACCGCAGAACCTCCCTCCGAAAAATCCAAAGGCAGGATATGCAACAAGAGTGCAGCCCGCAAAAGTGGTTATGCGGTCGCATAATGGCCGCGAAATTTGACATCAAAAAGACCGAGAAAACTGACCCACTCTGCGACCATTCTGCGGTCTACAAATTGGTTCTGCGGTCGCAGAATGGGCCGCAAAAATGCCTACTTCTGCCCAATATTTCCTTCAACTCCCCAGCACACTGTTCAATCCAAAAAGTCCGAACCGCGGCGAGCTTACGAGCCGCGAAGAATTTTTACTATTATTACCCTCTACGCTTACTTCGGCATCACGAAATCTGGGTGTTTAGGAAAACTTTTACGGAGCCTTACATCCTCCCCCACTTAAGATCATTCGTCCTCAAATGAGGATCAACGTCCACTATTAGCACCTTATGCAACTCAGTTTTGTATACCCACACCAGTAGCCCCAAATTTAACTAACTCCCCAAATTTCCAAAAATTTTGCTAGAGTTTCCTTTATAACTAGGCCTATCCACCTGTCAGAGTGCCCCAGAAACACATCTTACAAACATATGCACAACCCAACGACGTAACAAAACTCATAACAATACCAACTGTGGCCTCATAAGCAACATATAATCAAAAGGAACATCTTTATATTAACTGAACAAGTGATAAAAAATTTATAGACGACAATGTTCATAAAAAGAAAGGATTACACAGCTATTCAAACAAGTAAGGATACTTCTTCTTCATGACTTCATCTCTTCCTCGGCCTCCCATGTGGCCTCTTCAACCTGTTGGTTTCGCCATAACACTTTCACGGAGGAAATTTCTTCATTTCTCAACCTTCGAACTTGTCTATCATGAATGGCAACTGGAATTTCTTCATATGACAATTCTTCGCTAACCTCAATGGTCTCAATCGGCACAATAGACACATGGAATATCGGGTGGACTAATAACATTTCGGGTGGTAGCTCAAGCTTGAACACTACATGGCCAATTCTCTGAATGATTTTGTACGGCCCGACATACGTCAAACTCAATTTCCCCTTTTTCCCAAACAGCATAATACCCTTCATGGGGAAAACATTCAAGAATACCCAATCATCTTCTTTGAACTCTAACTCTCTACGAAGGACATCCGAATAGGATTTTTGACGACTCTGGGCAGTTTTCAATCGCTCATTTATGGTCTTATCCTTCTCCATAGCCTGATGCACGAGGTCTGACTCTATCAACTAAACTTCCCCAATCTCAAACCACCCAATGGGAGATCTACATCTCCTACCATACAATGCCTTAAATGGTGCCATCTGAATACTCGCATGAAAGCTGTTGTTATAAGCGAACTCTATGAGTGGCAAATGATCATCCCAGCTACCCTTGAAATGAAGAACACAAGAACGCAACATGTCCTTAAGCGTCTGAATAGTCCGCTCTTCTTGCCAGTCGGTCTGTGGATCAAAAGGATGTACTAAGATTTACCTGAGTACCCAGACCTTGCTGAAATATTTTTCAACAATTGGCCGTGAACTGACCCCCTCGATCGGAAATGATGGAAACTGGAGTGCCATGTAGCCTAACTATATCCTTGATATACAACTGAGCATACTGTTTTGTTGTGTCGGTAGATTTAGCTAGCAAGAAGTTTGCTGATTTTGTGAGTCGATCCACGATCACCCAAATTGAGTCAAACTTTCACGGAGTGCGCGGTAATCCTACTACAAAATCCATATTAATCATTTCCCACTTCCACATTGGAATTTTTATGTTCTGTGCCAACCCACCAGGCCGTTGATGTTCACCTTCACTTGCTGACAATTCGGACACCTTTCCACAAAGTCCGCCACATTCTTTTTCATGTCATTCCACCAATAGATTTCCTTGAGGTCATGATACATCTTAGTAGAACCTGGATGCATGGAATACCTGGAAGCGTGAGCCTCAGTCATGATTCTTTCTCGGAGACCATCTACATTTGGAACACATAGCCGCCCTTGGTATCTTAGTGTACCATCATCCATGCCAAGAGTAAAAGCCATAGTTTTATGTTTTTGAATCCCCTCCTTTAGTTGTACCAAAAATGGATTGTTGTATTGCTTCTCTTTGACTTCCACAACAAGCGACGATTCAGCCTTATTTTGTATAATTACTTCTCCTTCATAAGAGTCCAGAAGACGAATTCCCAAACTAGCCAATCGATGAACTTCCTTGGCCAACGGCCTTTGACATACCTCCAAGTGTGCCAAACTACCCATAGATTTCTGGCTAAGAGCATCCGCCACAACATTCGCTTTCCCCGGGTGATATAGAATATTGATGTCTTAATCCTTGGGTAACTCAAGCCATCTTCTCTTCCTCAGATTCAGCTCCTTTTGTTTGAAAATATATTGAAGGCTCTTGTGGTCCGTGAATACATCCACATGGACCCCATACAAATAATGACGTCAAATATTCAATGCCAAAACCACCGCCGCAAGTTCTAAGTCATGTATTGGATAATTCTTTTCATGATTCTTGAGTTGCTTAGAAGTATAAGCTATAACCTTGCCATGTTGCATTAATACACACCCAATCCCAATTCTTGAAGCATCAAAATATACCACAAATCCATCTGTACCCTCTGGCAGGGCCAACACTAGCGTCATAGTCAATCTTGATTTCAAATCCTGGAAGCTCCTTTCATAAGCATCAAACCATTGGAACTTAACCGCTTTCTGAGTCAATTTAGTCAACGGAGAGGCAAGAGTAGAGAACCCCTCCACAAACTTTCGATAATACCTTGCTAAGCCCAAGAAACTGCGAGTCTCGGTTGGCTTTGTAGGTCTAGGCCAATTCTTTACTACTGAATTCTTTTGAAGATCAACCTTAATTCCTTATCTAGAGACAACATGACCCAAGAATGTGACAGATTCGAGCCAACATTCGCACTTTGAAAACTTCGCATACAATTGGTGCTGATGAAGACTCTGCAAAACTGCCCTGAGATGATCGACATGGTCCTCTCGACCTCGTGAATACACCAGAATATCGTCAATGAATACTATCACAAAGGAGTCGAGGAAAGGCTTGAAAACCCGATTCATAAGGTCCATGAAAGCTGCCGGGGCATTTGTTAGCCCAAAAGACATTACCAGAAATTCAAAGTGCCCATACCGGGTTCCGAAAGTTATTTTCGGAATATCTTCCTCGCTGATCTTCACTTGGTGGTACCCGAATCCTAAATCAATTTTGGAGAAGTACCTTGCACACTGTAACTGATCAAACAAATCATCTATTCTTGGTAACGGGCACCTAATTTTGATTGTGACTTTGTTGAGCTGCCGGTAGTCAATACACATCCTCAGCGATCCATCTTTCTTCCTTACAAAGAGAACTGGTGCACCCCATGGTGACACACTTGTTCGGATGAAACCCTTCTCTAACAAATCCTTCAATTGCTCCTTTACCTCCTTTAACTTTGTCGGTGCCATCCTGTAGGGCAAAATAGATATAGACTGTGTGCTTGGCTTCACATCAATCCCAAAATCAATCTCCCTATCTGGCGGAATCCCAAAGAGCTCGTCAGGAAAGACCTCTGAAAATTCATTCACAACTGGCACAGATTTGAGTGTAAGTGCCTCAGCAGTGGTGTCCGTAACTCGGGCCAAGTGATAGATACACCCCTTGTTAAACATCTTCGTGGCCTTAAGGTAAGAAATACACCTACACTTTGGCATAACATTATCCCCCTTCCACTCAACAACTGGCTCATTTGGAAATTCAAACCTCACAGTTCTAGTTCGGCAGTCGAGCTTAGCAAAACATTAATAAAGCCAATACATCCCCATAATTACATCAAAATCGACCATCCCCAATTCAATGAGATTGGCCACGGTGTCCCGACCACATACCGTGACAACACAACCCCTATACACCCTTGCGGCCACAATAGACTCGCCAACCGGAGTAAATACAGAAAACGGCTCATGAAGCTGTTCCGGTTCTATCCCAAATTCCATAGCAACATAAGTGGTAACATAGGACAGGGTGGAATCGAGATCAATAAGAGCATATACATCATGAGATTGGACAGTCAATATACTTGTGACAACATCTGGAGAAGCCTCTGCACTTTGGCTACCACTCATAGCATAGAAATGGCTGGGTCCTCCTGAACTCTATGCACCACCCCTAGCTGCACCACGCCCTGCTGTTGTTGGAGAGCCTCGAGCTGGAAGGGGTGCTAAAGATGTAGCAGTTGCAGAACTGGATGGATGTACTGTGCCCCTGCCCGCACCCTGGCGGGATGAGCGACACTCCCACTGAATATGGCCACCTCATTCCGCACCCGTAACATACCGAAATGTCCTGGTAGCAAATTGCCATATGCATCATCCCATACTTAGGGCATGTGGGCTTCCGTTGCTACTGGAATCTCCTTCCTGATCGGCCCTAATGGTGGGACCCCCTGCTACCCTAATTGATCCTGAAGTGACTCCCATGCTGCTGACTGTGCCCCGCTGGTGATGTACTGGCTAAAGACTGAGCATAAGACTGGGATGGCCCTGATGACCCTCCTCTAAAGGCTGATCTCCCACTACCAAATGAATCCCCAGGGTTGCCCGCGGATCGGGCCCTACTGCTACTATCTCGCTGCATCCTATTCTTTAACTTTCGGGCCCCTGTAGCTTGAGAAAATGCCACCATCTTACCATATTTCATATCAGAATTTATGGCAGCTATGGCAGCCTCATTAATATCCAAAGGATTAAGGCCCTACACAAATCGACGCACTCTGGTGCCCATGGTGGGCATAATGTGAATAGCATATTTCGATAGGCACGCGAACTCCATGTGATACTCCCACATACTCTTAATCCCTTGCTTATGATTCTCAAACTCTGCGGCATGAGCTGCCCTAGTCTCTGTAGGCAAGAAATGGTCTATAAAGGCATCAGCAAACTCACTCAACTTCGTTGGAGGGCTCGTCTCCTCCCGAGAGTCCTCCCACAGCTCAAACGAAGAATATGCCACCTCTTTCATGCGGTAAGCGGCCAACTCCACTCCCTCCATCTTAGTAGCGCACATAACCGGGAGAGTCTTATGCATCTCGTCAATGAAGTCCTGTGGGTCCTCCTCGGGATTAGCATCCGTTAACAGCGAAGGATCTAACTGCAGAAACCTATTCACCCTAGAACTAGTGGAATCCACTGGTTGGCTAGAAGATGTGGGTGCAACATTCGACCTTTGGGGGTGTGAAGCCACTATCTGAGTCATAATTTGAATAGCTCCCCTAAGATCCCCATCAGAAATACCAGAACCGAAATATCAGGTGGAAGAACTGTCACACCCTCAGTAGGTGTAGGGATTGGTGTGGCTTGGTCAGGTTTACTGGAATCAGGCAGTGAAGTAGTCGGGGAATTTTCTTCACCCCTCAGGTATTCACCCGCATCATCAAATCGAGGGTCAACTGCCAATCCTGAAGCAGTATTGGCCCTTTGGCCAGTTAGAGGAGGAACAGTTGCACAATTAGTTTCATCGCACGATCCAGAATATCAAAGAAGGGTTTTGTTCCTAAATGTCCAAGTAGCCTCCAACTTATAGATGTGGTCGAAAACACACCGATAAGGACTCTACCAGAAACGACTCCGAGACACCCTAGGAAACCTTAGGCTCTGATACCAAGTTTGTCATGCCCAACCTCGGGAATCGTGATCGACGCTCAACCGAGTGAACCTGGCCGAGCAAGCCTGTTAGACACTTTCTACCCAACTCACCCATGATCCAGAAAAGACGTGATTACATTCATTATACAGTAGGAAGCTCATTCATGCAATACTAAATTGTTTCATTAGCTACTTCGCATTTCAGTCTCAAAATACACATATTCTTATAGTTTGAGTGGAATAAGTGATCAAAGACAACATAACTTGCTGAACATTCCCATCACCCATATACAACCCACACCGTGTCCACGGAGCCTCTAAAGATACAAAAGAGTTTAAAGAAGGTGCTGGCAACAAGGCCTTGGCTATATCTCAAAAAGTACAACAATATAAACAAAAGATGTATTACATTACCCCGGAATGAAATGGGGCTCACCGAGTCCACTGAGATAAGAATGCAACACCTATATGTGATCAACATTGTCTTCTATGTAACCACCTGCATCCATTTAAAGATGCAGCACCTCCGGCAAAAGAAACGTTAGTACTGCCGAATAATACTAGTATGACAATTAAACACCATTTCAATAAAATGATTAGTAACACAAGGAAAACAGTCAAGAAGCAATATGAACTGTAAGTAACACTAAAACATCAAGTTAAAGATCACTTAGATTTTCAAGTCAATTGGCACATTATTTGGTTGGATGGTTTTATTTTTACGCCAATATACCACAGTCCACAATACCACCGTGTTCTTACACGGAGTCCGATCTTGGCCCGATCGGCTTAGCCATCTCATTTGAGACATCAACTATATTCACTATTTCATTCACAATACCACCGTGTTATTATACGGAGTCCGATCAAGGCCCGATTGGCTAAGTCATCTCACTCGAGACATCAATCATTTCAATCGATCATCTTACTTCGTATTCCTTTCCCATCTTTTCAACACATTGGAACAAGTGGCTTTAATTATAAGGTCGTTCTTGGCACTTGGCTTTATTTCATAATTCAAGTTCTTTTCCACAATCCAGCATTATTATTATCATCAATAACAACACAGTTTTCATTCAAGACTCTTGAGTTCACATATGAGAAATTTAGATTTCAAGGCATATATTGGCTTTACACACAATTTGGCATAACAGTCTTTAATCGAATTTGATGTTAAGTCTAGGCATATTAGCACATATTCTAAGTCTTGAACAGTTCCTCAGATGACGAGATACTATGATGAAGGCATGGGAATACATGTTACACATACACTTGCAAAGCAAGCACATTTGGGATAGCAATTTCTACGACATTCAATTTGGGACTTACGTCGATAGCATGAATAACGTGGGATTCAATTCTAAGAAGTGGGGGTTTAGCCAACATACATCAATTGAGTCTCTTAAAACTCTAAGATGTTCTGAAATATTAGCAACTTTAATCTATTTTAGCAATATAGCAAAATTAAACCCAAAATTAGGAAAACGATCATAATTCTAGCTCACTTGAGCATTCTATCAAACACCATGTGTGCATTAAGGTTCCATGGCCCTTTCATGAAAGACTTCACCAACCCACGCACCATTCTTTTCTATCTTTAACTCACAACCTCCCCACATACCTTAGGAACACATGCATGCAAAGTAAGCACCCCCATCCCCATGAATTACCTTACTAATGGCCCATTCTAGTTACATTTTGAAATTAAGAGTTTGGGTGATAGAATTTACCTCTTAGGAAGAAGACCTAGGTGCCTCTCTTGATAATCTTCAAGGTTTTAAGTGAGAATTGAAGAGCAATTTGGTGAAGATCACTTTCTCCCTCTAGGACCCTCTCTCTCACTCTAAAAATATAAGAAAATAAGCTCAAAATGGTCCAAGGTAGGTGTTTTAACTGAATAGGGTCGGGTTTAAAAACTCCAAAAAATGAAGCTCCGGAATAGGTTCTGCGGTCGCATATGCGACTGCATAATGGTTATGCAGTCTGCGAAATGATCGCGAAATTGGTGTCCAGAACTGGCCAAAATTTTGACTGGGTCTACGGTCACTATGCGGCTCGCAGACCTGTTCTGTGGTCGCATAATGCACTGCAGAACCTCCCTTCGAAAAATCCCAAGGCGGGATATGCGACAAGAGTGCGGCCCGCAAAATGGTTATACGGTCACATAATGGTCGCGAAATTTGACATCAAAAAGACCCAGAAAACTTACCCACTCTGCGACCATTCTGCTATCCGTAAAGTGGTTCTGCGATCGTAGAATAGGCTGCAGAAATGCCTACTTAATACTATTATTACCCTCTACGCCTACTTCGGCATCACGGAATCCGAGTTTTTGGAAATATTTTACGGAGCCTTACATCCTCCCCCACTTAAGATCATTCGTCCTCGAATGAGGATCAGGGTCCACTATTAGCACCTTAGGCAACTCAATTTTTCATACCCCACACTAGCATCCCCAAATTTAACTAACTCTCCAAATTTCCAAAAATTTCGCCAGAGTTTCCTGTATAACTAGGCCTATCCGCCTATCAAAGAGCCCTAGAAACACATCTTACAAACATATGCACAACCCAATGACGTAACAAAACTCATAACAATACCAACTGTGGCCTCAAAAGCAATATATAATCAAAAGGAACACCTTTACATTAACTGAACAAGTGATACAAAATTTATAGGAGACAATGTTCATAAAAAGAAAGGATTACACAGCTATTCAAACAAGTAAGGATACTTCTTCTTCATCTCTTCCTCGGCCTCCCACGTGGCCTCTTCAACCTACTGGTTTTGCCATAACACTTTCAAGGAGGCAATTTCTTCATTTCTCAACCTTCGGACTTGTCTATCAAGAATGGCAATTGGAACTTCTTCATATGACAATTCTTCACTAACCTCAATGGTCTTAACCGGCATAATGGCTGACGGATCCCGAACTACCTTCTTCAACATAGACATATGGAATACCGGGTGGACTAATGACATTTCGGGTGGTAGCTCAAGCTTGTATGCCACCTGGCCAATTCTCTGAATGATTTTGTACGGCCCGTCATACCTCACAATTTCCCCTTTTTCCCAAACAGCATAATACCCTTCATGGGGGAAACTTTCAAGAATACCTAATCATCTTCTTTGAACTCTAAGTCTCTGCGACGGACATCCGAATAGGATTTTTGACGACTCTGGGAGTTTTCAACCGCTTCTGTATGGTCTTAACCTTCTCCATAGGTTGATGCACGAAGTCTGGCCCTATCAACTCAGTTTCCCCAATCTCGAACCACCCAATGGGAGATTTATATCTCCTACCATACAATGCCTCAAATGGTGCCATCTGAATACTCGCATGAAAGCTGTTATTATAAGCAAACTCTATGAGTGGCAAATGATCATCCCAGTTACCCTTAAAATCAAGAACACAAGCACGCAACATGTCCTCAAGCGTCTGAATAGTCTGCTCTGCTTGCCCGTCGGTCTGTGGATAGAAGGCTGTACAAAGATTTATCTGAGTACCCAAACCTTGCTGAAATGTCTTCCAAAAATTGGCCGTGAATTGAGCCCCTCAATCTGAAATAATGGAAATTGGAGTGCCATGCAGCCTTACTATTTCCTTGATATACAACTAAGCATACTGTTCCGCTGTGTCAGTAGATTTAACTAGCAAGAAGTGTGCTGATTTCGTGAGTCGATCAACGATCACCCAAATTGAGTCAAACTTGCGCAGAGTGAAATTTCTATGTTCTGTGCCAACCCACCAGGCCGTTGATGTTCGGCCTTCACTTGCTGACAATTCGCACACCTTGCCACAAAGTCCGCCACATTCCTTTTCATGTCATTCCACCAATAGATTTCCTTGAGGTCATGATAAATCTTTGTAGAACCTGGACGCACGGAATACCTGGAAGCGTGAGCCTCAATCATGATTCTTTCCCAGAGACCATCTACGTTCGGAACACATAGCCACCCTTGGTACCTTAGTGTACCATCATCTATGCCAAGAGTAAATACCATAGTTTTATGTTTTTGAGTCCCCTTCTTCAGTTGTACCAAAAATGGATTGTTGTATTGCTTGTCTTTGACTTCTAGTACAAGCAACGATTCAGCCCTATTTTGTATAATTACTCCTCCTTCATTAGAGTCCACAAGACGAATACCCAAACTAGCCAATCGATGAACTTCCTTGGTCAATGGCCTTTGACATACCTTCAAGTGTGCCAAACTACCCATAGATTTCCGGCTAAGAGCATCCGCCACAATATTGGCTTTCCCCAGGTGATATAGAATATCGATGTCGTAATCCTTGAGTAACTCAAGCCATCTTCTCTGTCTCAGATTCAGCTCTTTTTGTTTGAAAATATATTGAAGGCTCTTGTGGTCCATGAATACATCCACATGGACCCCATACAAATAATGATGCCAAAGCTTCAATGCAAAAACCACCGCCGCAAGTTCTAAGTCATGTATTGGATAATTCTTTCATGATTCTTGAGTTTCCTAGAAGCATAAGCTATAACCTTGCCATGTTGCATTAATACACACCTAAGCCCAATTCTTGAAGCATCACAATATACCACAAATCCATCTGTACCCTCTGGCAGGGTCAACACTGGCGTCGTAGTCAATTTTGATTTCAACTCGGTTGGCGTTGTAGGTCTAGGCCAATTCTTTACTGTTGAAATCTTCTGAGGATCAACCTTAATTCCTTCTCTAGAGTCAACATGACCCTAGAATCTGGGTTTTTAGGAAAAATTTTATGGAGCCTTACAACTTCGTAATAGAAGGGTCTCGATAGGTAGGACTTGTAGTAAGGGCCAAACGGTCAAACGAACCGTGCCCACATAGATTGTTCGAGCCCTAGCATAAAATATGTACGCATGTATAACAACTTAGCACAAGAATAAAGAGAAGTACTTTCCTTGTAGTCATCTTATGTTTAAAAATTTATTCTTTGCATCCCTAAAAGAAACAAGCTCAAGGGCCGACTATAACCAGAGTTCGGATGATCACTCCCTCACTCGGGGTCTTCCTTCCAAAAATAAACTCGAACAGATCGAGCTATTTAACATCGGGGGCACAAGACCTATCAGGAAACCCCCAAATTTTAAAGGCCACGGCCATACCTTCTCAGGGACTGTTATCTTAGGCAAACTTGGATAACTCAGTAAAGCAAGTCCAATGGGTTGCGCCTGAATTAAAAGGCTACGGCCATATTAGCACGGCTCGGAGACATCCGAGAACCGTAAGAAACAATAGGCCTTCAAAATTTTCATAATCGGTTCTAAAGGCTACCCTCGGCAAACTATAATTTGACTTACTTACTTTGGGAAAAAGTTCCCGGTAACAATGAATCCCCGAGATGCCTTATATATATAATAATCTTTTACAAAGGACAGAATGGACTAATACAAAAATTTACAATGGCCAAAATGGCATCAAAAAGATGTAAAAGAAAGCAAAAATATAAAGGCCTAAGTGGCATGGTCTTCATCGGAGGCAGCATCTTCCCCTTCTTCGGACTTGCTTAAGCTCTCGAAAGCTTCCTAAGGAAAGGCCAACTTCCGGGCCCTGGCTTTCTCTGCTTTGGCATTCTCGATTTCACCCAGAATATAGAAGCCATGAGCATGAACTCCCTCGAGGGCTTCCCTCGAGAGCGTGATCCACCATGCTCTTGGCCTTCGCATGGATGGCCTCGGGCATCGACCTTGAATTGGTCCACTATAGCATCGACTTTGGTGTTGGCTACGACCATCTCAGATATGGCCACTTCGAATTCATTGGCCAAGTTTGCCATATCAGAATTAGCCAAGTCCAGTTGAGATTGAAGCTCCTCGATTTTCTTGACCTGCAAAGAGGCCTTCTCTTTTGAAGCTTGGAGCTGGGTCTCGGCCGACTCTAGTTGTGCTTGGACGGTTTCCTTTTACGAAGGTAAGATGTTCATATTCTTCTTGAATTCTTCAGCCTCAGCTTGTATCACATCTACCTATGTCTTGAGCTGCCCGATCTGTTCGAGCCTCTGCCGGACCTGCAGGATCGGATCGTTAGTTACTATCTCGAATTCATCTTCACTATCGTGAAGCACTCAAAATACCTGCTCGGCCATCTCGACATGCTCACTCTGAGCCGCTTCTAAATCAGCCTGAAGCTTCTCACTCAGAAGCTTGTAAGTATCCCCCTTCTCGGTGAGTTCCCGGACTTCAGCCTCGTGCTCCTCCAGGATTCGGAGGAAAGCCTCATGATGCAACACCAAATCCTACAGGCAGAAAGAAAGATGTTAGAATTATTTACAACTTCAAGATAAAAATAAATAATGAAGTGACCCTCGAAGTTACCCGATTCAAAGCATGTTGGGCCTCATTAAATAGGCAAGGCTCCCCCACCACATTCATCACGGCCTGGTCTTCCTCGATTACCAAGCATCGAAGGTAGCTAGCAACCCCCACGGGGGCAGAGAAGACCCAGGCATCCTTCAGGAGAGAAAAAGTTATCGATCGCCTACGGTCGGGGTTAACACTTGGGGCCGATAATTGATCCACCGGTTTTGGGCTCGATGAAGAACCAGTAGCACCCGATGACGGTACCTTTTTGGCACTGGCAAGTCACCAAGCCTGGTGACATCTTTCGAAGCGGTGGACTGAATTCCTTCTAAGAAGCCGTGAATATCAGCCACCCCCTGAGGCCCCTCGTAAGAACGGCTTTCTAACATACCGGCCTCACGAATCGTGGCGTCCGAAATTTGAGAGGATCTAGAAATATCGATCAATCCGAGCTCATCCCTCGGGACATCTTCCGCTGCTGGAAAAGCATCGCCCCCGGTCTCTTTCTCGACCCCCCTTGCTCGGGGCAGAGTGACCTCAACCACTGAGCATGAACTCCCTCAAGAGCGTGATCCACCATGCTCTTGGCCTTCGCCTGGATATCCTCAGCATCGACCTTTAATTGGGCCACTTTAGCATCGGCTTTGGTGTTGGCTACGACTATCTCATATCTGGCCAATTCGAATTCATTGGACAAGTTTGCCTTATCAGAAATAGCCAAGTCCAGTTGAGATTGAAGCTCCTCGATTTTCTTGACCTGTAAAGAGGCCATCTCTTTTGCAGCTTGGAGCTGGGTCTCGGCCGACTCTAGTTGTGCTTGGACGGTTTCCTTTTTCGAAGATAAGATGTCCATATTATTCTTGCACTCTTCAACCTCGACTTGTATCGTATCTATTTGTGTTTTGAGCTGCCCGATCTGTTCGAGCCTCTGTTGGACCTGCAGGATCGGATCGTTAGTTACTATCTCCAATTCGTCTTCACTGTCGTGAAGCACTCGAAATACATGCTCGGCCATCTCTATATGCTCACTCTGAGCCACTTCTAAAGCGGCTTGGAGCTTCTCACTCAAAAGCTTGTAAGTATCCCTCTTCTCGGTGAGTTCCCGGACTTCTGCCTCGTGCTCCTCCCGGATTCGGAGGAAAGCCTCATGATGTAACACCGAAGCCTGCAGGCACAAAGAAAGATGTTAGAATTATTTACAACTTCAAGATTAAAATAAATAATGAAGTGACCCTCGAAGTTACCCGATTCAAAGCATGTTGGGCCTCATTAAATAGGCAAGGCGCCCCCACCATATTCATCACGGGCTGGTCTTCCTCGGTCACCAAGCATCTAAGGCAGCTAGCAACCCCCACGGGGGCAGAGAAGACCCGGGCATCCTCCGGGACAGAAAGAGTTATCGACCGTTTGCGGTCGGGGTTAACACTTGGGGCCAGGAATTAATCCACCGGTTTTGGGCTTGATGAAGAACAAGTAGCACCCGATGACGGTACCTTTTTGGCACCGGCAAGTCACCAAGTCCGGTGACATCTTCCAAAGTGGGGGACTCAATTCCGTCTAAGAAGCCGTGGATATCAGTCACCCCTTGAGGTCCCTCGTAATAACGGCTTTCTAACATACCGGCCTCACGAATCGTGGCGTCCGAAATTTGAGGGGATCCGAAAATATCGATCACTCCGAGCTCGTCCCTCGGGACATCTTCCGCTGCTGGAGAAGCGTCGCCCCCGGTCTCTTTCTCGACCTCCCTTGCTTGGGGTAGAGTGACCTCAACCCCTTCTGGTCTAAGAGCTTCGGCCAAAGCTCCCTCATTGACCTCCTGCAATTCGGAGTGCCCTTGTATCATAATACCAGCCCGCACGCGGACCACCAGTTTGGATTTACCTTCTTCTTCTTCTTCTTGTTCGGACTCATCCCTTAGTCGTTAGACTGAGTCCGAGGGTAGAGCGCCGGAGCGCCCCCTGGGTTTTCGAGACCTCCTCGTCGATTTTTTCTTTTTCGAGTTCGAGGGACTCGAGACCCTTTTTCTCTTCTTATCATCACCCTGTTTTGGAGCAGGGGACTCGAGAGGCATATCCTTATCACCGGATGGAGGCCTCATAGCAGCATCCTTGGGGAGACCTACGCAAGAGAAAATAGATAAAGATTCAACAGCAAAGGATGGAAATCAAACATTATTACCTCAGGAAAAGGAACCTACCGTGATTGTAGGCCTTCCATCGACCCTTCGATAATTCCATCCAAGCCCGCTCGAAATACGGCCTATATGACACAAGGCCCTCAACCCATTCCTTAAGATCAGGAACTATGTCCGACATCTGGGCCACAACTGAGACACAAAAAACATCAATTAAGAAAGAGATAAGAGGGAAAACAACAAGATTGAACCTTCTAAGAGAAGCACTACTTATGTTTCATGTTCCATTTCTCTAAAAATGACATGTCTTCAGCAGGGATCAGGTCCGAAGTTTTTACTCAAACAAATCGGCCTATCCAATCACAGTCCCTAGCTTCGTCTATTCTCGAGAACGGGGCCCTACTGGCTCGACAAGCAAGCTTGATCATCTCCCCTCGATAGCATTGGGGATTGTAGAGGCGCATAAGGTGGTCGAGGGTAATGGGACATCCCTCGATTTTGCTTACGAAATATCGGAGGAGAATCACTATTCTCCAAGAGGAGGGGTAGATCTGGCCAAGAGTCACACCATACCTCTTGCAAAAGGCAATGATGATAGGGTCTAAGGGACCCAACGTGAAGGAATAAATGTAACCACTTAGGAAACCCTCCATGTCGGTAGTGATCGATACCTCGGGCGAATGAACCACCACATGCTTATTGACCCAGTTGCAGTGCTCTTTAACCTTGGTGAGGAAATCATCGGTGATTGTGCATATGTACCTCTAGGCCAGCTCATATCTACCAGGTACCGAGGAGGTCTTTTCAACCTTAAAATCGGCAATAGTAGGGCACCCTGGTGGAACGAATTCCTCAGGGTGAGGTTCTGCCGCAACCCCGTCGCCGGCGAGTCGTGATGAAGAAGAGGCCTTCTTTTGCGGTAAGGTCTTAAAAGTTTTCTCCATTGAAGAACAGAAGAAAAGAGAATTAAGATGGTATGCGGTTTTATGAAAGTTGAAGAAATTTGGGTGCAAGAATGGCAATGCAAAGGGATTTTGGAAGAAAAAACAATAATAAGAGGACCTTTGAACGTAAAGTTTGAATGAGGAAAACCTAGGGTACTTATAGCTTGCCGGTAACGGTTCAGAATCGGTAGTGGCTGACCCGCGACTGATAGGCATTTAATGCCTTGATAACTGGACCGACGGGACGTTTCGATATCCATTTCTCGCTTACGTCATAGTCGTGTTTGTCGCTTACATCAAGACCCATCGAGATAGGATTTGGAAGTTCATATCATTTCTCATCATCTTCTCTCCAAGAAACGAGGGGACTATTTGTATACGGTAAAAATCGGGCTCGCCTCTTATGTGACCAGTTGAGACTAGAATATGATCAGTTAGGGTTCGACCATGAATTGTATCGAACCAAGGTGAGAGCCAACCCCGGGACCATGCAAAATCGAGACCCGGCGAAATCGAGCGAAATTTGCCAAACTGGATAACAGAAAGACGATGTATCTGCGATCGGTTGTAAATCATGGCGAAAATCTCAGTGCGTATCAAGGAGGGGCTGAATAATTAGCAAATCATAAGATTTTTACCTTGTATAGTATTGTACCAAGAGTAGGATACTCCTACTATATAAAGGGGTCAGATCATTTGTAAAGAGGAGGACATGAACGTAACATAAAGCAATATACTGTCACTTTCTAGCTTTTATTATCTTGTTACTCTATTAGCCTGTTCATACTTCAGTTGAAACATCCTTGGTTATAATGTGGTCAAAATCGAGGGCCAAAGCAATTCGATACGTGTGGTTTGCATTTATTCTTCTATTATCAAATTCAATATTAATCTGTCTTCTTAATTTGTGCCAAGTTATATCACGTATCCTTAAAACCCCGTACAAATTCAATTGTTATCAATTTTTTAGGATAAACAATGATAGTTTAGTCTAGAAAGATAATCAATATATCTCACAAGTTATGTCGCTATTAATAAGATGAATCTGGAATCTGAGATATGAAATTTTATGGGGAAACGAAACTGGTTTGGTATTCAACTACCATAAAGGGCCATAAACTTTACAAATGCTTTATGAAACCTTGCAAAGTATTAAGAACCATAAAACTTCCATCTCAAAAGAAATACATCACAGATTTGAAGCATCATAATGTGGTATTTAGATTTGAAGAAAATTGCATGCCAATTGACATGGACAAAATAAACAAGACTTATAAATTGGAACGTGAGTGCATGAAGTATAAAGAAGGCAGCTAAACAAGTCATGCGACCACTGTAGGACATGGGTTATATTAAATACTATAGTACATTACTACTTAGTAGTGATTTCCCTGACATTCTCATAGTTGATTGAAGGAAAGACCATAAAAATTGGTGAACTTTTTTCTTAAGGTCAAATATCAGCATGTCTGACCTCACTGGATAGACTTTTTTATCGCAACACACATGATTTGTTATTTTAATTTTTGATCTTTTGAAAAGTAAACTAGTATTTGTTCATGTTCAACCTATTCCTCCTTACACAGACAACCCAAGCTTTGATAGATAAGTACAATTCTAAAATATATATTATAAAAAGAATTTAAAAAATAAAACTTATTCTGGGTTAACCCCAATTTTATCTTGAATTGCTCAAACCAGCTTTTCTATAAACAACTATAGATCTACAATATAGGAACAATGAAGTTAAGTATTATAAGAACAATGCCAGATAAATACTATACTATAAAAATTAATACTTTGTTTAATTCAAAACCATGGCATAGATTGGTCAATTCCAAACTAGAAAGAGATACGAAGATACTCATTCTGTGAATAGATATTCGACAATAAATACCATAGACCCAACCAATTAAAAAGTTTTAATCAACCCAACATCCACAAAATCAAACATTAAAGATAGAGATAGAAACTTACTGACACTCTTGGTTGCTAGCGGATGAGATTTGCGTAGTTTGGGCCTTCTTGGTTTTTCAACTAAGGTAATTCCAGATTTTTTTAATAGTCTTTAGGCTATTGAAGGGGTATATATTTAGGCGGGAAAGATTTAGAGGAAAAATAGAAATTGGAAGCAATATTAAAAGCAAAAACAATAATTTTACCGTCTATTCTTTTGAATGGCCACTAAAAATATACTAATTATCGGTTAATATTTATTGGCCACTAATATTTGCCTTCCATGAATAAATTAGCAGCAATTAGTTTATTGCTGCTAAATAATTGCCACTAAATCCCCTTTTTGTTGTAGTGCGTATTGATCCTCCCTTCTTCGCCTGTTTCAGTCACTCGATGGGTCACACCGATAGTTGATGGCTTGGACCAGTGGGTTGAGAAATCTTGGATGTCACTACGCCTGAAACCCGCACGTGGAAAGAACTGGCCCTCAAATACGGGTGGAAGGCTAAAAACTATGGTAACTCAGACTCACCTTGTTTTAACTTTTTATGTGAAGAAATTGATTGATCCCTTCTATCTTTTTTCTAAAATCAGGTCTCCCCGCGGGCTCTGTTGTTGTCCCCGAGGAGGATGTCTTGGCTGATCCTGCTGATACGGTGAGGCTGATTTAGGAGGCGCTTACTCGAACAGGTATCTCCGGGCCTACTTCGGGTACAAGTGTTTCGTTACGGAGTCCCCGACCGGAGGACAAACAACCAAAAACAAGACGCTCCTCCGCGGCCGGGGAAAAGAATAAGAGGGCGAAGACTGTTACGCTCAAGTCATCTCCGGTAGTTGTGGTGACTAGCCCTCTTCCCAGGTCGGTTATAGACACCGTGATGATCGTCGATGATGAAAAAGCTAGTGATGAGGGAGCTTCTCTACATAGAAGACGACGATCCTTATCATCTCAACAGGATGCTCAACCTTTTGAGTTAGTTACACCAACCGAGGACAATAACTCGGTACTTTGGTGGAATTTGTTATGGTAGATAATGCCAACTCCCATTTCCGTGCCCCAGTTATTGTGTCCAGTACTGCGGGGCTGAGTACTGGATCTCTGCTGTATTTGGTTGGCGAGCATCCAACAACTAGCACTACATTTGTCACAGCTGCTTCTCATTCACTGCCATCAGCTTCATCTCTATCTTCTCCAGCTCTTCCATCAATAACTGCTACATCATCTCCACCGGCCGCATCTGACCATAAAGAAGGTGTTCCTCTTCATCAGTCCCTAGTTCATGGGAATTTGGGGTAAAATTATGCTGCCCCTTCTGAAGATCTACAAAGGAGGAGGAATGATACTTTTTCGGTCTCTACCGGATGCAACTTGCTATCCCGGCCGGTGGAGCTTGCCATGACCTTGATGTTAGCCTCAGATCCGTTAGATCCACTCGGGAAAGCCTTTTTGACGAGGGAACCCAACTCAAAGAAGAACATAAGCGTCGAGTGGCTTCCCTCGTACTTTAGAAAACTTACGCTATGTAAAGCATGAGGAGATAAACCTTGAAAGAGGCCAAAGTTGGTATCATTGACTTTGATGTTGAAATTGCTAAGGCCCGTGAGCTTGACTTGGCTGCTAAAAATGGTCTCCACGCAGAGCCTGTTGATTCCGGCACTTTCGATTCCGGTTCCGAAACTTCGGGAACTGAAGAGGAAACGGAAGAAAAAGATGTTGAAGGCCAAACTGGCGAAGGCAAAATTGTTGAGCCATTGGCGGATCTATCCACTTCCCCTGGGGGCGCGGACACTTCCCTTCCTCCGAGTTGCGGAGATCCTGCAGTTTAACTTTCCTTTTCTTTTTTCAATTCTTGTATCTGTGCCATTTTGGCATGTTATTGTAAATAAAATATATTTTTGCTCAAGTATTATTTGAGTCTTTCTTTCATTTGAACATCTATGCAAGTTGTAATCTTTGCATTCTCTTCTTTTTGATTAAGAGTTTTGCGCAAGTTTTATTATTTGCATCTTATTATTTGAAGCCTTGGGTATATTTTTCCCGAAAGTATTTTAATTTCGGGCATAAGTTTTTCTGAAATCAACTCTTTTACATGAGGGCTTCTATAGGTATTTGCGCAAGTTTGTATCTTTTTTCCTTTCGTATACGGCTTCAGGTGTATTTTTCCCCGAAGGCATTTTGATTCCGGGAATAAATTCTTCCGAAACCAACCCTTTAACGTGAGGGATTCTATAAGAGAAGACCCTCTTTTGTTTATGGTGCTCTTGAAGAGGATGTCTCTTGTTCATTACGGCACTAGCATTTGAAGTAGTTGTTTAACTTTCAAATGACAAAGTTAATTCATCGTTCAGACAAGAAACAAGATAAAAACAAAAGGACTTCATTTTATTCCTTCTATTTTCAAAAAATACATAAGCATTTGTTATGCTGAAAAAAGAAATGGCCATTATTTATGGCTAACTTGTACAACTTGCTTCTACGAGGCTGGCCGCGCAGTCCCCGGTCCCGATGATATAACTATGTTTCCGATTTTTGCTTCCCGGTCGACGTGAAAGTCATTGTTGCTGTGTCCTCATATCATCCCCCCCCCCCAAGTGTTCGAATGCGAATTGGAACACTCAAAGTCTTGTACCTTCGAGGATCCCACTAATGAATTGCTAGATAATTCTTAACTCGGTAATATACTTTACTTCCCCTCAGGAATTTACACTATCGAGCGAAGGACTATCTACAACCCTCTAGTGGTTTGTACTCTTGATAAGTCGGGTAACCTTTGCTCGATAGGAAACTTAACTTCCCGGTGGGAATTTTGTTATAGAGCAAAAGATTATCTAACCGTCCCAGAGTGGATCTTTGCTTGTGTGCCTTGCTATTAAAGGTCTTATTGTTGTTGTTGGATCTTTCTTCATAATATACTTTTTGTTGCTGCCTCGTTAAAACCTTACAAGAAAAACCCAATTGGGACAAAAACTGGACGAAGGAAAAAAGCATGCAGCACATACTTTCAATTCATATAACGTTCATTAGCAATAATATCTTTTAAGGTGCGCCACGTTCCAGTTGCCGGGCAACTTTTCTCCATCTTGGTTCTCTAATTCATAAGAACCTTTCCCGGTGATAGTTGAAACCCGATAGGGGTCTTCACATGTTGGACCTAGCTTCCCTGTGTTGAACTCCCGGGTGGACTTCTCGGATAACATAATTCACTTCGGATGCCCCGAAGCAACGAGCCAGTGGGGCTTGGAAAGATTTTCTATATAGTTGGCCTCCCTTGAAACTATATCGCACTGCTTTGGCGCACATCGCCCGGGACCCTTTGGAGTCTTCGAACAACTTCCCGTGCTCGAGATAATCGATGATTTCATTCCTCTAGTCCCAGACCAAATTAGTCATATTTACCTCATAGTAGTTACATGCATCCAGGACCGAGTTCATGAGTTGTACTACCGTCCCGGGCTCCGATCCTTTTATTTCCGTCGATGATCCAAGGATAGCAAATGTGTTTGCTTCTGCGTTATTTTCCCTCGGGATATGAGTAATCGACCACTCCTTAAATCGTGCCAACAGAGCTTGGACCTTTATCACATATTGTTGCATGTGCTCCTCGTTGGTTTCGAAGAACCCGTAGACCTGATTTACCACCAGCTATGAGTCGCATTTGATTTCGATGACCTCAGAATCAAATCCCCAGGCCAGTTCGATCCCTGCAATGAAAGCCTCAAACTCTGCTTCATTATTAGTTAAAAGGACTATTATGATGGCTTGCCTTAGGGTTTCCCCTGAAGGCGTGATTAATACTATACCAAGCCTGGACCCTTTTATGTTTGAAGCTCCGTCCGTAAACAAGGTCCGAACCCCCAATGTCGATTCCGACACCATTACTGTGTCGTCCACAAAGTCAGCTAAGACTTGTGACTTAATTGCAATCCTTGGTTTATATTCTACGTCGAACTCATTAATTTTGACGACCTATTTGGCCAATCTACCAGAGAACTCGAGTTTTTGAAGGATGTTCCGCAAAGGGAAAGTGGACACCATGGCTATCGGGTGACATTGGAAGTTGGGCCTTAGCTTCCGAGTGGCGACTACGAGAGCTAAGGCTAGTTTCTCCAAATGTGGGTAGCGAGTTTCTGCTTTAGTTAAAATTTTACTAACGTAATAAATGGGAGATTGCGTACCTTCCACCTCACGGACTAAAATTGCACTTAATGCGACTTCCGAGACCTTGAGGTAGACTAACAACATTTCACCTTCTTTTTGTTTCGAAAGTAACGGAGGGCTTGACAAGTACTTTTTCAAATCACTCAAAGGTTGCTGGCACTTCGGGGTCCATTCGAAATTATTTTGGACTTCCTTCATGCTTGACAGTTGGTCCGGGATGTCTACGATAGACTTGATCTTATCAGGGTTTACCTCAATTCCCCTTTGCGATACCAGAAATCCCAGAAACTTGCCAGAGCTGACCCCGAAGGCGCATTTCTTGGGGTTAAGTTTCATATTATGCTTTCTAACGATGTCAAAATTTTCTTGCAAATGTTTAAGGTGACCACCTGCATATAGAGACTTAATGAGCATATTGTCTAGATAAAGTTCTATAGTTTTTCCTATTTGTTTTTCAAATATCATGTTCACGAGCCGTTAGTAAGTGGCTCTCGCATTTTTCAACCCGAAGGGCATCACATTATAGCTGTATGTATCAAAATTTGTTATAAACGATGTTTTTTCTTGATCTTTCAGGTTCATCTTAATTTGGTTGTACCCGGAATAAGCATCGAGGGAACTCATTAACTCGTGCCCGGTCATAGTTAGCTAGCATGGATACATTAACTCTTGGATCGAACCGATATAAAGTAAGCAAGTTACCACTTCCCTGACGAATTTATTCCTGGCTTTGGCAATATGGCATTTCTTTTGTCTTACTGGAGGTATGTTGGGATCTAAACTTCACTTGTGTATGGCTACCTCAGTCGGGATACCCATCATATCCGCATGCAACCAACCAAAATAATCAGTATTAGATTTAAGAAACATAATAAAGCCAGACCTGCGCTCGAGGTGCAGTCCTGTCCCCAAGTGGAATTTCCTTTCTAAGAAATCTTTGAACAACACAACTTGCTCAAGCTCTTCCGCTGTGGATTTTGTTGCATCCGTCTCTTATGGAACCTGAAAATACCTCGATACCTAATAAAGTTCTGACGTTTCTTCCCCCGAGCTAACTTTATCAAGTTCAGGAGCAGGCGCCGATTCTTGTAATTGCTATGCCACGTGGTCCGTTCCTTTGCTACTGGAGATCAAAATTGCATTCATCTCTCTTGTTGCAGATTGATCACCCCTTATCCGTTTAACTCCTTCGGGCATTGGAAACTTCAACAATTGATGATATGTTGCTGGTACAACTTTCATTTCATGGAACCACGGTCTTCAAAAAATAATATTATATCCTATATCACCATCTACCACTTCAAAAAGAGTTGTTTTCATCAGTCCTTTTGCGTTTGTGGGTTACAAAATCTCTCCTCGGGTTGTCACGCTCGCGAGGTTGAATTCGGCGAAGAGATTTGTGGCCGGAATGATGCTTCTGGTGAGTTTAGCTTGATCTAATACTCTCCATTGTATGATATTGTCCAAACTTCCTGGATCTACTGGAACACGTTTAATTTTAAAATCTAGCACATTTAAAGTAATTACCAGTGCGTCGTTGTGCGGTAGTAGCAATCTGTCTGTGTTCTCCTGCGTGAAACTGATATCATCTTTGGTGACTTCCCGGAGCCTTTTGCTATGGGTTATCGATATTTTCATCTTTTTTGCTGCCGAAAAAGGTGACCTCGTTAATCTTGTTCCCCCCCAAAGATCATGTAGATCGTTTGGCGCGGGTGATCTTTTCCTGCTTTCCATGGTTCCACGTTGTCCCGGTTACGACCATAGTTGTTTATAGCTCGTGTAACACCGAGGAAATTTTGAAGTATTTCAGTGTAAAGCCCCGTAATTTTCGCAAGTGAATTCAAGGTTTCGTGGTGCTGGAGTAGGCTTACGTATTTGAGGATGGTATAATTTTTGCAAGCTCGCCGTGGTTCGGACTTTTTGGGTTGAGCAACGCACCGGAAAGTAAGGGAAAAGTTTTGGCAAAAAAATCGCATTTATACGGCCGCATAATCACTCTGCAGACCGCATAATCACTCTGCAGCAGACCACATAATGGCCGCAGAGTGAAGATGTAAGTTTGGCCAACTTGAGGTCCATTTTGCAGTCGATTATGCGACCGCATAATCGATATGCAGATTGCATATCGATCGCATTATCCCTCTTGGGTTTTTGCAGAGGGAGTTCTGCGGTGCATTATGCGACCGCAGAACGAGTATGCGGACCCGCATACTGGTCACATACCTGGGCCGAAAGTTCAGGCCCCTGAGGGCCATTTCTGCGGTCACTTTGCAGACCGCATAACCATTATGCGGTCACATATACGACTGCAAACCTGTGTCGGGGCACCCATTTTCTTAATTTAAAACCCGACCCTCATTCTGTTAAAACACCCCTTTAGTCTATTTTGAAGCTCATTTCTGATATTTCTAGTGTGAAAGAGAGAGGGTTCTAGAGGGATGGCCTAATTTTCATCAATTGATCTTCAACCATCACTCAAAGCCTTGGAAATATTCAAGTAGAGCACCAAAATTCTTCACCCTAAAAGGTAAGGCTTCATCACCCTAGCTCTTAATTTCAAGCATAGCTATAATGGGGTATTAGTGTGATACTTCATGGGTATGAGGGTGGTTCATCTTGCATGCATGTGATAAAGAGTGTGGGAAAAATTAAAAGTGAACTAGAACCATGAATGTTTTCCTAATTTTGGGTTCAATTTGTATATTGCTAAAATAGATTGAGGTTGCTAAGGGTTCCGGATAATTATAGAGTCTAAAGAAGCGCGATTGAGGTATGTTGGCTAAACTTTCTCTCTTGGAATTGAATTCCATAATGTTTCTGCAAGTTTCAAAGTGTGGGTTACGTATTAAAGATTATGGCTTTGAGTCGTGTTTCAATGAAAGATAGAATTGTTTAAAAGCTTTTGTACTAAATTCATGCCCATTAGTGGCTGCTTTAACTAATGCTTTGATTTGTAAATATATCCAGTGTGATTCGAGTTCCATATACTCATGTGTTGAAATTGTACATTGTCATTTATGGGGGAGAGTATTGCAAGAGTAAATGGTGTATTGACTGTTTATGATTTTTCATGTGTGTTTCTATTGTTGGTTGGTATGCTTCATTCTTTGGGAAGAAACCATTTGTGTTTGAAGCTTCCATTTCAAATGGATTTGAAGTATATGATTTCTAAAATATCCTATATGTTAATGCTTGATGGTGATATTTGAAATTGAAAGAGGTAAAAGTATGGAATATGTAATACGGCCATCGTGCCAGGAATAAAGAATCTTGTGAATGGCCTAATAAGCCAAGGAAATATTGTCGTTGTGAATGACTGGAAATACTAATGAGAATTCATACAATGTGAAAGATGTTGAGGTGAGTACAATTGTATTTATGATATTTCTGTTTACAAATCAAATCAAAACTATTTTTGGGAGCATCATTAGCAATACCGAGGAAGGGTGGGTCATAAGGCCCACACCTGAAACTACACGTGCCGGTGTAGGGGTGGATTATGATTATTATTCCCCTTAATTGGGATGAAACTGGAACCTTTGTGGATTGGAAAAGTCAACCCGCACGGCATATGTGGGAAGGCAGCCTAGCTGATCGGGTGGAGATCAGACGCCATATTGCGCATATGGTGGTACTACTCTTGGTAACAACTTTCTTTCGCATCACATGTCAAACCACATTGTTCGTGGGGATATGGCCTAGCCGATCGGGCGTGATCAGACTCCGTGCTAACAAAGACGGTGGTATATCGGTACTAATGATCTCCCAACCAAAATTATATATGAAGTTCGTATTTTGAAAATTATTATGTTTTAACTGGACGTTTGGATATTGTTGACTGCGACTTGTTGTTTCTACGTGTTGCCTTTTCTTATATGGGCATTCTATTTTTAAAGAGGATTTTTAGCTATACATACTAGTGCTATTTGACAGTACTAACGTCCCTTTTGCAGGGGGCGCTGCATCTTTAATGGATGCAGGTGGTTCTTCAGTAGGCAGCATTAATCAGTGATAGAAGTACACTCTTTTCAGCTGATTTGGTGAGCCCCACTTCATTTCGGGGTCATGTATCTTTTGTTTCTCATATACAGTGTTTTGAGGTATAGCCGGGGCCTTGTTGCTGGCATTTCCATATTACTCTTCTATTGTACTTAGAGGCTCCGTAGACAGGTTGTGGTTGATGTTGGTAACTGAACTAGATATGTTGGTATTTGGAAATCATGTTTTTCATTAATTCTATAAACTCGTATTATTTTGGAAATTATGAATGAAGATGCGAAATGAAAAAAGAAGTTGTTAATGAAATCTTTTCAGTGTTTGATTAATGGAGTACATCTCCTATTATTTCATGAATGAGTTTGGGTAGAATGAAATCTAACAGGCTTGCTCAACCGGGTTTCCTCGGCTGAGTGCCGGTCGCGCTCCCCGAGTTTGGGGCATGACAGCTCGGTGACTCAAGAATTCTCTGAGATGACCATTCTTCAACAGTGTTGCCACTTCTTCCTAGAGATGTCGGCAGTCCCCAATTCGGTGGCCATTCATCCTGTGGTATTCACACCATAAGTTAGGATCCATTTGGCTGGGATCTGATCTCATCGGTTTCGGGAAGCGTGCTTCTTTGATATTTATCAAGGCTGACACCAACTCTACTATTTGAGGTAGGAAGGATCCCGCATCCTTGACGCTTCTTTATCTAACAATGATCTATTGTTCCGATCGTGATCAGTCTTTCTGTTGATGGCGAACCTGTCCGCTGATAGTAAGCCTCTGTCGCGGCCTTCGGTCTGTTCGTAGGGCAAAAACCGTCCCCTCAAAGACCTCCTGTCCATGTCGAAATTGTATTTTGATTTTTCTATGTTCTTCTCCCGTCCTTTTGTCAACGATGGAAAGCCAACCTGATCATCTTTGATCCTTATCCGCCCAAGTCGTTGCTTGAAACTCAAGCATACTTTCCTTTAATTTCAGGGAAGCGTCTGAACTTCTCGAATTCAGTCCCTTTGTGAATGCTTTAGCTGCCCATTCATCCGGAACAGCCGGCAGCAACATTCTCTCCCTTTGGAAATGGGTAACGATCTCCCGTAGAAACTTGGACTCTATTTGCACAATCTTGAATATGTCGGCCTTTCGGGCATCTAATTTTCTGGCCCCGACAAGAGCCTTGATAAGAGTGTCTGCGAGCATCTCAAAGGAGTCTATGGAATGCTCAGGTAACAGTGAATACCATGTCAAGGCTCCCCTCGTGAGAGTCTCTCCAAAGTTCTTCAGCAAAACACATTCAATTTCATGAATAGCTAAATCATTCCCCTTCACTGCCGTTGTATAGGTTGTAATATGCTCGTAAGGGTCTGAAGTTCCATCATACTTTTGCACATCAGGCATTTTAAGCCATTTCGGGATTAATTCTGGTGTCGCACTTGGCTTGTATGGCAACTGAGTATACTTCTTTGAGTCCGGACCTTTCATCACCTGTGGTGCACCTGGGATTTTGTCCATACGGACGTTCACTTCCCTCATAAACCGTAATCGTTCATTCTTAAAGGGATCATTTTCGTTATTGGGGCCGGATCCGCTCCCCTGTGCCCCATCAGAGCCAACTTTGCCCCTCAGGGTGTTGTTGTCAACCATTCGCATTTTTCGAAGCCCCCGATAGTGTCTGCTTCAGCTCTATCATAACCTTATCTTGTCGCGTGAGGTGGCCTAGAATGATCGCCTATTGTTCTTGTTGGACCCTTACCGGGTCAACGACACGTTCCTCTTCAGCATCATCGGGCGTTGTCTCCCGAACATGTCGAGGATATCGCCTATCTTGCTGTCACGACCCAAACCGATGGGCCGCGACGAGCACCTGGTGCCTTACTCAACCGAGTACCAACGTAGCATATCTTTCTTATTATACCATCATGGGTAAATGGGCCAAAAGGGCCATCATGAGATAACCAGAATAAAACATAAGGGAATACTAGATATACAATGACCCAACATGATATAGAAACTTATACATGTGACATACGGGCCTATAAGTCGACATGATCATTTGTAAACTCAAAACATAGGCCGGCAAGGCCATGCAAGTATCCATATACATGGCATATGTCTACAAGCCTCTAAGAGTACATAAACGTCATAAAGGTCGGGACAGGGCCCCGCCATACCGGGCAATACATGTCCAAAGCTTACTGACAAAATAGGCAACTCCAGAGCTAGTGGAGTGCACCAACACCTTCCGCTGAGCTGATAGCCTACTAAGAGGACTGTCAACCTCTCTATCTAGACCTGAGGGCATAAAGCACAGCGTCCCGAGGCAAAAGGGACGTCGGTACAAATAAAGTACCGAGTATGTAAGGCATGAAAGCAGTATATAAAGACATGAAAGAAACATGGAGTAAAGAACTCAACCTGTAAGTCTGAATAGCTCTGTGAATCATGAAACATTTATAATGTCATGCATATGCATTTAAATGTCATATCCTGCATTGGTATATGCGTACATAACATCATCAAGCCTCTGAGGGCATCCCATCATATCATCTCGGCCTCTGTGGGTGAAATCATCAACGTATAGCAGCTGATCAGGTGGTGGTGCGTATATAGCATCATAACCTTTTCCCATACCACATATACATATAATATACGCGTATATAACGCCATCTAGTCATGGGTCAATGTACATATATAAAAGAATGCAATGAATAATGAAATAAGTCAATAAGATCTCTCGGAATGTCATAAGATCAATATGCCTTCGGATAAAATTTATCAACTTACGTATTTTCTGAGACACATGAACATACGATATAATAATAGGACGCATGAGGAATCAAAGAACATAGGTAACCCTAGTACTTCTAAGAATAGAGTCACTTGTAAAAGTTGTGTGTTTGCTCATTTCATTGTATCATATGGATCATGCCAAAAGGAAAGAAGGGATAGCCTTAACATACCTTAACTCCATTGAGTCCTTAATACCTTCCAAGCAATTCTTCAAACAACTCAACTCAATCTACCATAGCATAAGGAGATTCAAAATCAATGTTGAGTAAAGGCTAAGTCCGCAACTTAAACTAGTAGCTTGTATATGTAAATTTGGGCAGTATCTCCCCAGTAACAAGAGCCTCCTCCAATACCATATACCAACAACAATGACCAGAGCAATCCAGCAATACATAATTTTCAATAATAAGAACAACAAGTCACAACTACTTCACGACGAGCGGCAATCTACTATTGAAACCCGTACACCCTATATCACCCCTTATAGACTTCTTACTTTAACTTAACAGTATCATTAACATGATAATGAAGTCATTCATCAATGATTCCAGCCTTATACCATATATTTATAACAAAGAAAGCAATCCAAAACTCCAATTATCCTCAATTAGCAACTTTATTCACTAGTTCATGTCAGGTCCATCCATTTAACTTAATCAACATCAAGATTGTCACACCCCGAAATCGAGGAGCGCATCTAGAACTTAATCGAGAAAACCCAGTCGAGAAGGCCTAATTTACATTAACCTCTCATCATTACTCATGCATTATTTACCATAACATAATTAGATCTTGACTTTCATATTGAATACATTTGGTTAAATGGCCTAAAATTCTTTCTCATGGTGGGTACACAGCTTTATAAATTGCTATAAATACTGTGAACATAAATATATTACAAAACTTAAAACTTTAAGTACATAACCTACAGTGTACATGGAGCTTCTATGACAATGGATACCTATATACATAAAATGAACTACACCCAAACACCTACTAAAACTGTAGCGGGCTCACCATAAGCTGAGTAGTGAAGAAGATCCCTATCAAAGATCCATATCATCCTGTAGAAGTATACCTGCATCCATTAAAAAATGCAGCTCCCCCGGCAAAAGGGATGTGAGTGCATGTGTAATAGTACCCGTATGTAAGGCAGTCATAACAACCTATGAAAATATGGTAACTCAAATAAGAGGCAAATAAAGTACATCAAGAAACTATGAAACATCCCATAGGATGACATTTCAAGTCTTATTATACTTGCATCATTCTAAACTTCTTTTAGGATCAACTGAGCCATATCAACTATACGTGGAATACATAATATAATGTAATTGTAACAACATGTACAAACAAGGCCAATGAAAGTGGCACCTTCCTCCCTTATTTTACACATATACATATCATAGATCGTCCTTAGTGTTCAAATATCATATTATACACCTATGCGTCTCATAGATAGTTCACAGTATCACCTATACAATACACCTGTGCATTTCATAGACCGTTCACAGTGTTCACTTACACAATACAAATACACCTATTCAAGGGCTTGGAAATACAACATGAATATGATGAATCATAGAAACAATAAAAAGGCTTAGATAGCCGTTAACATGAGGCAAATTTATTTAGAGCTTCTATTAACAATTATAGATATTCAGTCGGGGATCCTCTATAACCACCTTCACACATAGCGGCCCTGCCGCCTCACCCCAACATATGTGGATGGATCACAATACCACAATCCCTACACAAAGTGGCCCTACCGTCTCACTCCAATATATGCAGGTGGAGGTGTATTAAAATATCACAATCCCTATACAAAGCGGCCCTACCGCCTCACCCCAATATATGCGGGTGGAGGTGTATCACAATACCATAATCCCTAAACAAAGTGGCCCTACTGCGTCACCCCAATATATGCGGGTGGAGGTGTATCACAATATCACAATCCCTACACAAATCGGCCCTACCGCCTCACCCCAATATATGCGGGTGGAGGTGTAATCCCAATCACAATACCATATATAAACTCAAAGCGACATAGTTTGTCATTACATTTAAGGTTGTAATTTCCCATATCATTGTAATACTTCATGTTTATGCTCATCATAGAGAAATACAACTGAATACATTAGCACATGCATGGTAAATCAATAAGTCGATTTCAATGGTACATGAGCCCAATTTCTTTCCTTAAGGTTCATCATCATTTAGCATAGGGCATCTCCCTTTCATCTCATTATTCACTCACTTGACATCTTGTAGTCATTAGCTAGGTTCATGACTCTTGGGGACTTAACAATCGAAGTCATTTACATACATTATTTCAGAAGCATACAACTATAGTTGAAACCATTGGGACATACAACACTTCATAATTCTCATTTAGGCAACGACCACATTTCATGTTCATACCATCACTTACTTGTAAATTGCCATGGGTGATCATAGAACATTAAGAGCATTTAGAAACATCATAGCCTTTACTCGCAAAAACGTAGGTGCTTATAACACATTGGAAACAAAAGTATAAATACGTTCATCTCTTAACTTTTCACACCATATATTATTTCACAATTACTTTCAACTGCTTATAACATCATTATTTCATTGGCTCCCTTGTCCATACATATAATTCTTCATTCATAGCACTGTGGCCGTATATCATATTCCATGATTTCATTTCTTTACTTTCAAGGATTATCATCATGAACATCATCATATAAAATACTCTTAAAATACCTTTCCCAAAAAGAGAAATACACAATTTTCACTCACGAATATGTAAGAACGCAAAACACATTGAAAATACTCACAAAGGATAGCATTAGTTAAAACAGCCACATATAGGCATGACTTGAGTACATAAGCTTTTAGGCAATTCTAATTTTGAAGTCATTTTGGAACAGTTGAATCAAAGCTCATTTATTAACCTTTCTCACGTCATTTAATTTCTTTGGCACCATTGGCCACAAGTATAACTTTCATTCTTGGAACGGTGGCCATCCTTCATATCACCACTCTCTTCTTTCTCTTTCGAGAATCTTTATATATTATCAACAACAAGTCATTTCAAATCATGACTTTAGGTACACAACACGTATGCGCAATTTAGTGTCTTAAGCATGTCGAGTTTTTCTCACACAATTCGGTGCACTAGTTTTCATTTGGAACACGACTCAAAGTCATAATATTTTAATACACATATCATTCTTGAACACATTCCCGAAGGATAGCATAATATGATAAGAGCATCCGGAACATATTTCGAACATATACCTTTCAATACAAGGATTATTCAGAATAGTTGATTTATAAAGAATAATTCGGGACTTACAAGAATATCATTGGATTCAATTCTAGGAAAGAAGTTCAGCCAACATACCTCGCTTTGAGCTTTCCTTAAATTACTACAGCGTTCTAGAAATTCTAAAAATCCAAATCTATTTTGAGACATAATAAAATTGAACACAAATTAGGAAGGTATTCATGGTTTCAGCTCATTTGAGCATTTTATCAAACACTAGGTGTGCAAATTTAACTACAAGGTTCTTCTTCAAGATTTCCTTCACTCCTCAATCCAATGTTTACTTATTTGAGCTCAACAATCTTCACACAAACCTTATTGGTACAAGTATATATACATAATACTCTTACACCCATGAATCATACTCCTAATCACCAATATTTTACCCTAAACTCGAAATTGAAGATTAGTGGTTTGAATCTTACCTTTTAAGTGAAGATCTGGTGAGATTTCCTGGTTGGATTTCAAGGCTCTACAAGATGTTGATGAACAAAACACTTCATCTACTTCTTCTCTGTAGAACACTTTCACTTCTCTCTAAAATACCTCAGATAATTTCCCTAAAATAAGCCCCAAAGCCTATTTATCAAAATGGGGTCGGGTTATAAAAATAGAAAAATTTGCCCTCCGTAATCAGTCTGCAGTCGCATAATGGACCGCAGAATGGGTATGCGGGTCACACAATTGACCGCCAAACTGGTGCCCAAAAATGGGCTTCACTAGACAGGACTGCGACCAGTGTTGCGGTCGCATAACCACTTCTGCGATCGCATAATGGTTCTACGGTCGCAGAATTGGCCGCATAATCGCATTCCGCAGGCCTTTGGTAATTGGGTCATAACCTCTTGTAGGAGTGTCCAAATGACAAACGGTTTGAAGCGTTAGAAACTAGACTCAATGATCTGTAATTTTATAGGTAGATCATTACATAAATATTTATATATATGTAGATATGCTCATTCAAAGTTTAGTCTTGTGCGTACCCATTTGAAACTTTAGTCTATCATGAAATTTCCAACATGACTTGGACTTAGGGCTCTCCTTAGACCCCACATCACTTATAATATGCCTCGTACACTTATTTTCATATACAATTGATATCTATCATATTAATAGTCCTCATCTGCACTCAAAATAATATAATTAGCGCACATCAACTTTCTTAATAGCGCTTAAGTACTTCAAAACTTTCCAGGGTATTACAAAGATAACCTTAAGCACATGCAAAAACACAATATAATTACCTCCTATGGTGTATTAAAGTCTAAGTCCAAGTTATATTTAGCTTACATCTGCCCAACACACCCCAATCACTTCATACCCAAAACGACAACTATAGTAGTGTCAAACAACCCGAAAATATTACAAAGAAGGACTAAACCACCATTTCACCATTATGTGGTGTATTTCCACAACATTTCTCCTCCCAAAATCCATTAAACACTAGCAAAATAGTCAGGCCAAAAACAACACGAAACAACCCACAAAACAGTCCACTACAAGTTGAATAACTCAAATTCATGGCTTCCGATCACCGTCCTGTGAGTTCTAACTATTAAGAAACGACTTTATCAACCTTCCTTGATATTTAAAATCTAAAATACAGAAATTAGGAATTTTCTTAACTATGAAGTACCTTCCAAAACTCAAACTACAAAGAAAAAAGGGAGGCGGTATAATGATACTTACGTCGTAGGGATCGTTCTAATGTTATCGCTTCTTGATTTCGTATCCGGGATGTTAATCTTCTTTGAAACCCTTGTAGTGAGCTTAAGGGTACGTTTATGGGGGTTTTCTGGTCGTTTTCTATGTTAAAATGAAGTAAAAGAAGACTTAAGTCATATATATCCAATTTTGAAAAGTCAAAGAGGTGCTAGCTTGGCACCCAAGCATTGACTCTTCTTCCGACGTTTATATCATTTTATCCCGATGTCATATGAACAAATGTCTAAGAGCGTTGGAAAATACATTTCAAGACCTTCAGTGTGGTATAATATGTCCCAAAAATACCTCATATAAAACACAAAATGTATTGCTCAAAAAGCTTCATTACAAGGCAAATCCTTATTCGGTTTTTCCGCAACTTAAATCCGATTTTTCTCAAACTTTATATTTTATATCCAAACATTATATATAGTCATATTATGACTTTAAACTCATTTAAATCATTATCAACCGATCTCATATTCATTATACGTCACGTTAAGATGCACAAGATGTAACATCAAACTTGTTGACTTTCGACGAAACTTATTTTCTTCAATTTGTTTAGCTTCTAAACTTTCCAACCCTCTTGGTACCTGTTATTCATGATCTTAAATATTTGTAACCTCCAAGATAATATTATTAACTTACTTTATGTACTCTAAAAGATGATGTCATTTCAGAGCTTACATCAATTGACTTACGACGTACTTTTCTGTACGAAAACATAGGGTATAACTCATGCACCAACTTGGCGTCATTCCCCTCGTTGTGGGTTTCATTGATTGACTCCTCGAAATGAGGTTAATCCCCTCGAACCTCAGGATTATGCGTGTTGTTAACATCGTTATCTGCCATTCCCTATGATTTTTTCTAAGAAAAAATAATCAATACACATTAGTAAAAGAGGTAAGGATCAACTTAATTACACGGTTGTCTAGGACCCACTGTGGGTGCCAAACTGTTTACCCGTAAAATGGTACAGTTGAATTTATACGTGGTTTCTAGACAAAAGTGAATTAATTCAATCCTGAAATAATAAGATAATTGAAGAAATATATAACACTTAGCCTTGATAGGAAGACGAAATGACAGAAATAAAGATTCTGGTGG
The DNA here is from genome assembly GCF_000715075.1 of Nicotiana tabacum. Classification (NCBI taxonomy): domain Eukaryota; kingdom Viridiplantae; phylum Streptophyta; class Magnoliopsida; order Solanales; family Solanaceae; genus Nicotiana; species Nicotiana tabacum. Next base: position 32,817,391 of record NC_134098.1, read on the forward strand.
TGAAGCCTCCGAGCGCAACAATAATAAGAACAATAATAAGAACAGAAAATAAGAAGATAAAATTATATAGAGCTTTAAATAGATTATAGTATTAGTTTTCAAGAAAATATGTGTCCTTACAACGATAACAGAGCCAACTATTTATAGCTACGTCTAGGAAATGAAGTCCTAGGATCGTGCCCTTCTTTAATGTCAATTATGAGGGCCATTGATGAAGATGTAACGGAGAGCATAAATGCCAAATTCTTGTAACGGGCAACGTACTTAATATTGTAGAATATTCTTCATAAATGCTACCGGGCGAAGAGTATTGATTGCATCCTTACGAGCGTTGTTATTTCTGGTGACTGACGGAACAATTGCCTCCAGTTTTGGCTATCCTCCGTCTTAGACTCCACGTGTTCCTCTTTTGCATGGCCACGTAGCATAGCTTATTTTACCCTATATAGAGTTGTCTTCCGATTTGGAAATACGGAAATGACTCCTTTTCTAGAAGAAATAGGGGGTTTCGACAAACTTCCATGGGACAGTACGGGTCTGTTGGTGCCAGAACATCGCACCCCACGCAGTTTCCTTAAAATGCTAGGGTTCAAGAAGAACGAAGAATTGGTGTGCTTGAAGAAATCCTACATCCCTTTCGAGTTTCTCTATGAGCGGTATGTGCACAACCAGTCATACCGCTTGCATCACGAGGAGTTGGCTATTACCTCTTTGGGATGGGTTCACCGCCGAGTTTATGTCTTGATAGTCTACTTTCTGGGCTTGCTAATATTTTCAATGCAAGGAGGGAAAATTCATACAGGTTTTGCCATGGTCACCGGGACCGAGATAGAAGGGATTGAGGGGATGAAATAATTCATCATCCCTATGATAATAGCTGAGATTTACCGAGCCTTGGATCTGTGCAAACATGAGTTTGGGCATTTTGAGGGTTGCAATCTCCCACTACAGGTTTGGTTGCTAGAGCTTTTTCAAAGGGGAAATAATTGCCAGGAGCTCTTGCGTAGACCACTGAATTACTACGTCGCCAGTCATCAACCAAAGAAGACTACATTTGCTCCGGATAGGTTTGCAAACCCAAGGAATGCTGAAGATTGGGTACGTTTCTTCGATAATATTACTGACGAACAAGTGCATTGGATGGTCGAGTGGTTTCCTAGTAAAGAGTTCATCATCAGGTCCAAAGGGACCACTCATTTGGTATTGATTGGGTTATGAGGCATCTACCATTACGCTCTTATATGGGTAATAAGGCAAGCTGGGAGGAAGCAGGTCATAACTTGAGTTTCTAATATGATTCAGTATAAGGCAGACTTCAAATGGGATGTTATTCTATTCAAGTTCGAGGCCCAGCACATGTGGAACCAAAAAATTATTGTAGATGGAAAGACTATCAAACCAGACAAGTACCATGCCAGTTATATGTATTGCTAAATTTCATGGTTAGAGGACGATATAACCGGGGACATCAAATTGGGGGTCAATTTGAAAGACAGAATCATAGATGAGGTGGCTGAGGCTTAGGCAAAGTACAAGATGCTACACAAAAGAGTGTTCTAATCTGAGGCCAAGCATCTGGAACATCATAAGATGGATATGGGCGATCAAAGAATGGAAGGAGATTGCGAACAAGTCAACAAAGAGGTTAGAACACTTAGAACACGGGTTGATGGAGTTGGAGGGAAAGATGAGAAATGGGCTTTGGGATTGCCAAGGTATGGACTACGATGAAGGAGGGAAGCTGGCAATGGCTTACTTGCTGTTCAACATGCGTGACATGGGACTTGTGATCGATGGAGTCAAAAGAGGAAAGCATGGAGAAGGTCCTTCTGGGACCAAATAGATTAGGAGAAAATTTTCTTTATTATTTTATAGTTAGATTTCGATGTAATATGGCTTCATGCCACTAGTGACTTCATATTATTATTTTGATTTAGTAAAGAATGGTTTGATTCTTTTTAGCATTAATGGAATGAAGCAACATTGGCATAAATTTTCTCCAAGACTGCTCGTCGCTTAGGCCTACCTCGGGCACAATGAGGTTCCCAAATTAGGACGCGCATTATTGCGTGCCTTACGTGTTACTTGATTATATATTGCGAACACTCTTTTATTTTGTCATATGGACTTGGTTATCTTTTTGTTTTTATTCCTTTTGATTACTCCCATCCCCAAAGGTTGGTTCATCCATTCTGGCATTGTCAGCATATCACACCAGATCCAGAGGTCTTCCACCTCCTCCTCACCGTAGCGACCGCAAATGCCAAAGCAAAGGCAAAGAAAAGATGGACGATTTGAGTGGTAATCGAAAAGAATGCTACTATAGCAGAGAATGTCAAGACTTCAGACGGAAGAAGTACGCCCGAACAAAATGAGTTGGTTTTGTGGTTGGACCAGAAAATCTTCGAGCTACAAGGCGAGCTTGAGCAAGTCCGAAATCTCGTAAACCTCTCCCTTACATTGAATGTCCCTGACGTCAACCATCAAAATATTGCCACCCCAAAACACACAAACCCAAAATCCACGACCCTTAGCTCCACAAAATCACCTGCAACTCATTAATTGCACAATCGTGAACCCCCCTCAAAACCTTAACCCTCTACCGTTACAAACCCCTCGACTACTTCACCATCACATGACCCAGTACCTGCAAACAACTACTTATCATACCCCTTAGAACGTGCCATTACTTGCCCCTGATCCACCTCATACATCAATCAATGATAATCCATATACTCAAGTCCCAGGAGCACACCAAGGCAACCCGATATACGTAAAAACCCTACCACATGCCCCCACAACAAACACCATACATACCTGAACCAACCGAGAAGGACCTGTTCATTTGTAACATGACTAAAGAGTTAAAGAAGCTGACTGGAAGAGTCCAGAGCATTGATGGTGGAAAATGTGTTGAAGGGTTGAATTATGAAGATCTTTGTATCCTGCCAGATGTGGAGCTACCAGAGCAGTACAAACCTCCTATGTTTGAGATGTTCGATGGCACCAGTGATCCTAAGGAACATTTAAGGATTTACTGTGATAAGCTTGTAGGAGTGGGCAAGAATGAACAAATATGCATGAAGCTGTTCCTGCGAAGTCTCACCGGGGATACTTTATCCTGGTACATTAGTCAACATCCAACGAAGAGGGCTAATTGGGTAAGCATGGAACCCGACTTCATAAACAGATTCAGGTTCAACACGGAGGCATTTTCTATATCCATAACCTCAAGAAGAAGCCAACAGAAACCTTCTGTGAGTAAGCTACTTGCTAGAGATCAGAGGCCTCCAAGGTGTGGCCTCCACTAGAAGAGGAACAAATGAACAAATTCTTTGTCAGAGCTCAAGATCCATAGTAGTACGAGAGATTGATGGTTATAGAGAATCACAAGTTCTCTGAGATCATCATGTTGGAAGGAATAATAAAAGAGGGAATCAAGAGCGGTATGGTGACTAACTTCGAGGTGCTGCAAGGTACCAATAAGGCCTTATAGTCTGGGGCAATTCAAAGAAGAAGAAAGTGGGTGCCGTGATGGTAGCCCAGGGTCCTAAGTTTCCCCTTTCCTATCAGAAACCTATACCAACATATCAACCCTCACCCCCAAAATACCATTACCCCGTAACCACCTACCATACCTACAATACCCAGCATGCATATTACTATTCATCTCCTCCCACCCGTCAAAACTACCCAAAACCATGACCAAACTTCGACCGCAAACCTCCCAGACAATACACCCTTATCGCCGAACCCATTGCCCAATTATACGAGAGACTGAAGGATGCTAGTTATGTCACTCCCATTCCTACAAATATTATTGAAAACCCTTCTCAGTGGTTAAACCCCAACAAGACTTGTGCCTACCATTCATGCATGAAGGGATATACTATCGAGGAATGCCGCATGTTAAAAGATAAATTCCAGAAAAAGTCCTCGTCGAATGTCCGTAATAACCCTCTTCCTGATCACAGGGTCGAGTCGAGTGGGTGAATGTAATAGAAACTGATGATGAATAAGACCAAGAATGATCCATCGGGCTTATCCGAGAGGGAGATGCTCCCAGAAAATCTCCTTTCACCCTCTCACCGATTGTGGTACAGACCAAGGCACCGTTCGAGGTCGAGGTAGCTACACCCTTCACTGTGATGGTAGCCCCATCACCGCCCTACAAGTCTAATATTGTTCCATAGGATTATGTAGCAGAATAAAGGAGAAACGGAAAATCCAAGATGGAAGAGACGGGTGATGCATAAGGGATGACCAGAACTAGCAAGGTTTACACACCAAAATATCGTGGACGAACAGGTAAAGAAACCGCACCCAAACCACATGTTGTGGAGACAAATGTTGATGATCTTTGAAGGAAGGTACATGCAAGGGAGTACTCTGTTATGGATCATCTAAACAAGACTCCCGCCCAAATATCCATCTTTTCACTATTAAAACACTCAGATGCGCACAAGAATGCCTTGATGAATGTGTTAAGTGAAGCTTATGTGCCTTCCGGTACCACTAGTAGGGAGATATCAAACATGGTAGGACAAATACTGGAGAGTCGCAAGATCACTTTTCATGAAGATGAGCTGCCGCCAGAAGGATTAAGTCATAACAAAGCATTGGACATTACTGTGTATTATGAAGATAAGTTCATTGCTAAGGTTTTGATCGGTGGGGGTTCAAGTCTGAGCATATGCCCGCTGACTACTCTGAAAAGATTAGGTATAGGTCTACATGAGACTCCTAAGGGAAGTATGAACGTGAAAGCATTTGATGGATCTCAAAGAGCTACTATTGGAGAGATCAACTAGGATTTGAAGATGGGCCCAACCTGGTTCGATGTTGAATTCCAGGTGCTGGATATATTCGCTACCTATAAAATATTATTTGGATTACCATGGATACATGCGGTTGGAGAAGTTGCTTCTACTTCGCACCAGGACGTGAAATTCGAGTGAAATCATCAGGAGATAGTCATTCACTGAGATTGAAGTAATCCTATATGCACCAACCAGACTATACCAGCCATTAAGAATAGAAGGAAGCTCGGAGGAGAGACATTCTACAGTATTGACCGGGTTAACACAGTCGAGAAAGGACGATGGTGGAACAATAAGGTGCTAAGCATGCTGTTGTGGTTCGGGTACAAACCAGGCAAAGGTCTTGGTCCTAAGCTTCAAGGGATCACAGAACCGATACGACCACAATATCATGCCACAACCTTCGGTCTAAGATATGAATATACTGCGCAGGAATATAATGATTGGAGACCATTATGGCATGACTTCTACTATCTACTGAAACAACCCATACCACTATTGCACCAGACATTTCGCTAGACTGATGTGATTTGGGGATCTAATGAGGATGAGGTTTTGGCCGGCATGAGGAACCTATTTCTGCACGAGAAAGATATGGGCTGCAGTGCAATCTTGGAGCAGGAGGAGGAAGACCTTACCATTCAGACAGTGGGAGATGGAGTTGTTCTCAGGAACTGGACTGCTGCACCATCCCGAGCTCGTCGAGCACTTGGGTAGCCTTGGCAATACTAGCATGACTTCTTTAAAAAAATTGATTTTGGCATATAAGACATGTCAGTGTTTTATTTTGAGATTATTACTCGACACATCGAGTCGTACTTGTTTAACGATTTTTAAATTTTAATTAATGCGCCATTGCTTTTTGTTTATTTATATTATTATCTTTCTACATTCTTTTTAGCATAATTATTACCTATTTTATTGAATCTACGATTGTGACATGTAATGAGTCAACGCAACATGAGGCGAGTGATCTAAAAGATTGGGAAAATGATATAATATCTGAGGAAATTGTCAAAGAAGTAGAGGATTTTGAGAACAAACCAAAGTCCAATCTGGAGGAAACTGAGGCAGTTAACTTAGGGGATTTGAAACTGTCAAAGAAATGCGCATTAGCATCCATCTATCATCATCAGATAAGGAGGAGTACCTCAGATTTCTAAAGGAATATGGAATATTTTTGCATGGTCCTATGACGACATGATAGGATTGAGCACATCCATAGTGGCTCAAAATCTACCTACTAATCCCATGTGTCCACAGGTAAAGCAGAACCTCAGAAAATTCAAGACAGTCATGAGTTTGAAGATAAAAGAGGTGGTTACCAAGCAAATCTAAGCCAAGGTCCTTCGGGTGGTCGAGTACCCAACCTAACTAGACAACATTGTGCCAGTACCAAAGAAGGATGAGAAAGTCAAGGTATGCATCGACTACCAAGATCTGAACCAGGCAAGTCCTAATGATGATTTCTCGCTACCCAACATATACATTGATCGATAACTAAGCCAGGCATGACCTCCAATCCTTCGTAGAGCGAGCGAATTTTGTTCAATCGTGTGATCTCCTTAATTTATGTTCAAAGTTATACTTGAACGTGTGGACTATTTCTATATTCACTCTCTTGTATGTTGGTGAGGTCACTTGATCTCATGACGAATTGGTAATGTTGTTAATTTCTCTTGTTAGGTGAGTGTGCGTGTTGAGGGTGCTTAGAGGTAATGAGTCAGCTCTTGAGGTAGGGTGGTTACGGGTATGTTGTTTGAATTGGTTGAATTGAAATTTTTATACTTGAGGGTGATCTCATTCATGTGAAATTCGTATGTTCATGCTTTATTGCCGGTGTCGACCATAGTCAAAGATAGAATGTATGATTGAAAAATTGTTATAAAGTGCTATATATGTGTACGATACAACTGTTATCTGCAACCCTTGTACTAACTCGTAATGATGAACAAAGTTTAAGTGTGAGTTATCTCAGGGAAGGAATGCTGGCCTAGTCAGGGAATTTCAGATGCTGTTGCCTCGCATTTTACTCATGTTTCATAGATTTCGGATGTGTAATGCAACAATTTGTGCTAATTCATAGTATTTTTATGTGTAGGAGTCATCCAGAGGTAATGTGGGTCGAAAGTACACGATTTGAAGCAACAAAAAAACAAAATAAAAAATTGGGGTAGTGTAGCGCCAAGGCTAGTGTGGGGCGCTACATGTGGCGCAACTTCCAGAAGCAACAAAATTCCCAGCTCCAGGGCTAGCAGCCACGCTACCCTAGGCACTGGGTGACGGAAAATTATTCTACTTTGCCCTAGACAAGATTATTTTGGCTGAAGATGCCCCAACTCGTATAAAAGAAAGTCTATGACCTATTTTGGAGGGAGGGATGCCTCTTTGAGAGAAAAACACAAGTACGGAACACTCGGGACAACAGAATTCATCGATTCTTCCATCTTTCATCTAGTATTCATAACCTTTATGTTTAAAAATAATATTTTGATTATTGTCATGAACATAAGTGGCTAAGAACCATATGGTTCTGGGGATATGGGTCGTGTTTGACTATTGTAATTTGACGGTTGATTGTGTTACTTCACTCTATCATATTAATTTGTTTATTCAATCTTGCACTTAATTATTCTATTGCATAGCTAGCAATAGAATACTATCTACAAATTTATAGTTGAACTCGGAAGTGGGAACTATAGATTGTATATAAGATTGAGTAGAATAAGTTCTTGAATCCGGGCATCGGAGAATAGATTCCCGATTAGGATAGACATATTGTAAGGCCCCGTTAAAATTTCCTAATGATTTATGATTTAAAAATTTCACCAACGGTATTTGGGAATAACGTATTAGAGTATTGAAAGAGACCTATGGGATAGAACCACGTCATTTTGAAATGAAAATATATGTTTAATGTGTGTAGGAACATGCTAAGGAGCTTTGTTAATGGTAAGAATTTGTGTGGAACAAGTTGGATACATTAAGTGGAAAGGATGTCTCAACTAGCACAATATCCTACTTAAAACGAATAGAACTTCCTCATTATGAAGACTTAGGTGGTGATATACCTATCAAATTAAATCCCTCCGAGTCTAGTTTCTAATGCTTTAAATCGTTCGTCATTTGGACATTTATACAAGAAGTTATGACCAAATCACCAAAGGCTGGCAGAGGAGTGAACTGCGGATGCGAAGAATCCGAGGCCGCATCCGAAAGAAGGACTGGCAGTGAAGTGCTGCCATAGCATCCGGGGAAGCATCCGAAACCTAGAAATCTGGGAATATAGCTACAATTTTGGGGTTCATTTTCCTCATTTCATTTGGACGATTTTTGGAGTTATTCTCTACTCTCTTAAGACCACCAACTCCCTTTTTTTTAAGGTAACCAATCCCCATTATCTTGGTGTGAAATTCCATCATTTCTACACTATTATTGACGAAATCTACCCATAAAATACATAGATCTTCAAGAAATTTCTTCAAGAACTCAAATGAGTGTTTTGCAAGATTTCGTCCAACAGGTAATCCTACACCATTAGACTTACATGTATGGATATATTATAGAAATATGAGTATGAATTAAGTATTGGAACATATGGTATGGTGATTGGAAGCCATAAGTTCCCAATTTAAAAATATTACAATTGTACAGATTGAAAGGTGATTATTTGATGGAATTTTGTTAGTTGGGTGTGGATGGATGATCATGTATGTGATGTTGGAAGTTATGAATTGTTTAAGAATGATGGTGGGATAAATTTTTGGTAAACAATAGTAGTTGTATGAACTAATTCTATGGTTAAGAGATGTAGAGATTCGTGCCTACTAGGTGTTTGATAAAATGCCTAAATAACCTAAATTATGGAATTTGTTACTAGTGTTGGTCCCATTGGATGTTGTTATAGTAGATTGAAGTGGCTTAGTGTAATGGATCATTGTAGTATCATTAAGGGACAAATTTGAGGTATGTTGGCTAAACACTTCTTTAAGAATTGGAACCCCCATTACCCTTGTAAGTTCCAAGATATTTATTACGAATCGAGTATTCCGAATAAGTTTTGTGACAAAGATATATGTTCAATTTGTGTTTTAAATGCTCTTATCATATTGTATTATAAATTAAGGATGTGTCCCAAACTATGGATTGTGTATCTACATGTTATGATTCCATGTCATGATTTATGTGGAAATTATTATGCCAAATTATGTAGAGATTGTGATTGGGATTACACCTCCACCCGCATACATTGGGGGAAGGCGGCAGGGCCGCTTTGTGTATGATTTTGTTATTGTTGTAGCACCACCACCCGCATAAATATATTGGGTGAGGCGGTATAGCCTCTTTGTGTAGGTATTGCTATCGTTGATGTATTTCCACCCGCATATATATTAGGGTGAGGCAGCATGGACGCTTTGTGTAGGTTTTGGTACTGTGGTTATACCTCCGCCTGCATACATTGGGGTAAGGCGGCATGGCCGCTTTGTGTAAAGATGGTTACAGAGGATCTTATCTTAAAATTTTATAAATGTTATTGACAGCACTTGATAAGCTTGCTCTGGCTTAAACGGTTATCTATGCTATTTTATTGTCACCCTGATTCATAATATTTATATTGTACTTCCGATTTCTTAAATTGGTGTTTGGTTTCATGCTAGTACTATTCGATATGTACTAACGTCCCTTTTGTCGGGGGCGCTGCATCTTTAATGGATGTAGGTGGTTCCACAACGAAGGATATTGACTAGTAATAGCGGTGCTCATTTTTCCCAGCTGACATAGTGAGCCCCATCTCATTCCGAGATTGTGCATCTTTTGTTTCGTATGTATTATCGTGTTTGAGGTATAGTCGGAGCCTTGTTTCCGACACTATCATTGTACTCTTGGGTATATTTAAAGGCTCCATAGACTTAGTGTGGGATGTGTATGGGTGTTGGGAATGTTATACAAGTTGTGTTGGGATTAAATCACTTGTTCCACTTTGAACCATGTAGGGGTGTGTGTGTGTTTTGAGACTTATTAAATGCAGTAACTAATGGAAATGATATGGTATTGTCTAATTAGCGAAAATATATATTATCTTTATTCATGGATGAGTTTGGGTAAAAGGAAATCTAACAGGCTTGCTCGGCCGGGTTTACTTGGTTAAGCGCCGGTCGCACCTCCCCGATTTTTGGGCATGACAAACGTGGTATCAGAGCCTAAGGTTTTAAAGTGTCCAAGGATGTCTCGGCGCCGTGTCTAGTAGAGTCCTTATCGGTGTGCTATCGACCACATCCATAATTAGGATGCTACATGGGCATTTAGTAATAATACTCTTCTTTCATGTTCTTGATCATGCGATAGAGCTGGTTGTAAGATTTTCCTCTTTTAACTCATGCTTTACTTTAACTTTCAGTACATGGCACCTAAAAAGAAGGCAAGAACTGGCCAAAGAGCCAATGTCACCCCAGGAGTGGTAGTTGACCCTATAATTGATGATGTGGGTGCTCACTCGAGGGGTGAGGATATTCCCCCAATTACTACACTGCCTGATTCTACTACAACTGATCAGTCTGCACCTGTCCTTACACCTACTAAGGGTGCAACGGTCCCTCCAACTGATATTCCAGGTCCACCTCCAGCTCCAGCATCCGATTTTGGTGTTTCTGATTGTTGATCTTAGGGGAGCCATACAGATGTTGACACAGATAGTGGCTTCTCAGGCCCAGAGATTGAGTGTTGGGCCTACTTCTTCCAGTCAACCAGGGGAATCTGCTAGTTCCAGGGTGAACAAGTTTCTTCAGTTAGATCCTCCAGTGTTCATGGGTACTAATCCTGAAGAGGACCCCCAGGACTTCATTGATGATATGCACAAGACTATTCGGGTTATGCATGCTACAGAGAGGGAGAGAGTGGAGTTGGCCTCTTACCGCCTGAAACGGATGGCCTATTCTTGGTTTGAGTTGTGGGACGAGTCCCGTGAGGAGGGGAGCCTTTCGTCGAGGTGGGGTGAGTTCACAGTGGCTTTATGGATCATTTCTTGCCTGCCGAAACTAAGGCTGCCCGTGCCGCTGAGTTTGAAAGCCTGAAGAAGGGTAGTATGAATATGTGGGAGTACCATATGGAGTTTGCGCGCCTGTCCATGTATGCTATTCACTGCCCACTATGGAGGCTAGAGTGCATCGGTTTGTATAGGGCCTTAGCCCCTTGGTTATTAATGAGGCCGCTATAGCTTAACTGGATTTTGATATGAACTATGGTAAGATGGTGGCATTTTCTCAAGCCACAGAGACCCGCAAATTGAAGAATAGAATGGAGCGTTAGAGTAGCAGCAAGGCCCGGTCCGCGGGCAACTTTTGCGGTTCTTTCTGTGGTGGGAGTGGTAGGTCGGCATTCAGGGGAGGGTCATCAGGACCATCCCAATCATTCACTTAGTCTTCGATGAGTGCACAGTCATCTGGACCCAGTCAGGGCAACTGGGGAACCCACCAACAGGGTCGTCCCGATAGAAGATTTCAGGAGCAGAGGCTCCCATGCCCTAAGTATGGGAGGATGCACTTTGGGGCCTGCTTCATGGACCTACCTATATGCTATGGGTGCGGTGTGAGGGGTCACATTCAAAGGGTTTGCCACTCGTCCCGCCGGAACATGGGCAGAGGTACGGCGCAGCCAGCTATTTCTGCAGCTATTGCATCCACAACACCTCCATCTCGAGGCGCCCCAGCATCCGCAGGGCGTGGTGAAGCTAGGGGTGGTGCACAGAATTCGGGAGGACCCAATAGATTTTATGCTATGGGGAGGCATCGGGATTCAGAGGTTTCTCCAGATGTCGTCATAGGTATATTGACTGTTCAATCTCATGATGTGTATTCTCTTATTGATCCCAGTTCCACTTTACAATATGTCACTCCTTATGTTGCTATGGAATTTGGGATAGAACCGGAACAACTTCATGAGTCGTTCTCTGTATCTACTCTGGTTGGTGAGAGTATTTTGGCCGCACGAGTTTATAGGGATTGTGTTGTCACGTTGCGTGGTCGGGACACCATGGACAATCTCATTGAATTGGGGATGGTCGATTTTGATGTAATAATGGGAATGGACCGGCTTTATTCTTGTTTTGCCAAGGTTGATTGCCGAACCATGACTATTAGGTTCGAATTTTCAAATAAGCCAGTTATTGAGTGGAGGGGTGATGATGTGGTGCCGAAGGCTAGGTTTATTTCTTACCTTAAGACCACAAAGATGATCAACAAGGGGTGTATTTACCATTTGGTCCGAGTTACATTGTGGTGAGGCGGCAGGGCTGCTTGAGTAGAGTTGTGGTATTGTGGTTACACCTCCACCTGCATACATTGGGGTGAGGCGGCAGGGCCGCTTTTGTGTAAAGATGGTTACAGAGGATCTCATCTTAAATTTCTATAAATGTTATTGACAGATCTTGATAAGCTTGCTTTAACGGTTATCTATGCTTTTCTATTGTCGCCCTGATTCATCATATTCATATTGTACTTCCTATTTCTTAAATTGGTGTTTGGTTTCATACTAGTACTATTCGACACATAATAACGTCCCTTTTGACAGGGGCGCTGCATCTTTAATGGATGCAGGTGGTTCCACAGCGGAGGATATTGACAAGTGATAGCGGCTCTCATTCTTCCTAGCTGAGTTGGTGAGCCCCATCTTATTCCGGGGTTGTGCATCTTTTGTTTCGTATGTATTATCGTGTTTGAGGTATAGCCGGAGCCTTGTTGCCGGCACTATCATTATACTCTTTGGTATCTTAAGAGGCTCCGTAGACTTAATATGGGTTGTGTATGGATGTTGGGAATGTTAAACAAGTTGTGTTGTGATTAAATCACTTGTTCAACTTTGAACCATATACGTGTGTGTGTGTGTGTGTTTTGAGACTTATTAAATGCAGTAACTAGTGGAAATGAATGGTATTGTAGACATGATCGCCTTATTGTCTAATTAACAAAAATATGTATTATCTTTATTCATTGATGAGTTTGGGTAAAAGGAAATCTAACAGGATTGCTCGGCCAGGTTTACTCGGTTGAGCGCCGGTCGCGCTCCCCGATTTTTGGGCATGACACATGTTCTAGTTCCCTTACTCGGTTATTTTTGCAGAAAATGTACATGCATTCTTATCAATTTTGATTATATAGATATATATTCTTAGGTTGGCTTGATTAGGCGAGTGAAGCCTAGAAAGAACTTCGTGAGCATAATAAACCCTGCTAATCAACAAATTAGATAAGTCAAATGATTACATCAACCGAAAAAATGCAATAGGAGAGACGTTAATCCCATAACTGTGGAATACCCCCATCTCATTGAATTCTTTCTATGTGTTTCTTTGCTGCACTTGTGATCATATTTTGTTGTTTTATTATTAGTTTCGTAGTAATTTAGTTACAAAAATCACAACCATTTTCTTCACACTCACTTGACCAATAAATTTATAAATAGTTTATATTGGACAATAGCTGATCCTAAATCCTCGTGGGAACGATACTTTCTCATCACTTTATTACTTGTCGATCGCGTACACTTGCGTGTGCATTTGGACCCAACATATGTTGTGCTAGCATTTGCGAGGAGTTGGTCACATTTGCAATCACAGCATTTGCGAGATTCTTCTCTCGTTTGCAAAGTGGGCTGGGACTATAGAGTACGCATTTCCAAACACATTGGTCACATTTGCGATTGGTAACATGGAAAGGGTCTTCCGCATTTGTGACCAAGAGGAAGGAGTCAAGGTTCGCAATTGGGAACTTCATGATGCTTTTTACAAATTTGTAGAGCGGCACAAGGGTCACTTTTGCGATGGTCGCATTTACTAACCCCAGATCGCAAATGCGACATCTGCAGCTGGTTATATGTTTTGTATTTCAGGATTTAATCTCATTTTATCACTTTTTGAGCCCTAGACTTGGTGAGGGACGATTTTTGGAGGGGAATTTAATACAATGTCTTTGGGTGAGTGATTTTAACTAACATGTTTATTTATGAGATTTAGCATCTAAATCATGAGATTTGAAGAGAATTTTGTGGGATTTTTTACTATGTTTTAAAAAAAGAAAAATTGAGATTTGTGAGTCGAATTGGACTGGGATTTGAAAACCGAAAACATATTTTGTCTCGTGGGGCTATGGGTAGTCAAGACCTACCCTTCAACTCGGATTTTAAGCAAGCGGGCTCGGGGTTGACTTGTGGTGAATATTTTGGAATTGTGTAAAGAGCTTAACTTTATTGTTCGAAATTGCTTTCTGTTGCATTGTTTGATACTACTGAGTCATTTTTGGTTAGATTTGAGTCGAAAAGAGGTGAATTTTTAAGGAAAATCAATTTTAGAGTATTAATTTAGGGCTTTTGCGGTAAGTATCTTACCCAACTTTATACGGGGCAATTAGCCCTTAGGACTTTGCTTTATTGCTTATTTGTGATATGTGTAATCGACTTGTACACGAGGTGACAAGTGTGTACAGGGACGTATATGTGCTTCATGACCGTATTTGACCCGAAGTTGCTTTTATTTTGATTGAGAGGTCCCTGTACTACATGCTTTTCACTTGATATGATTACTTGAATCTATGTTTCATGATAGAGATCATGTTTTAGGATTCATTCCTCAATTGGCCAAGTTGGGTATTTGTGAGATTGTTAGTGATTTGCGTTAGCTTTCATGCTTATATGTGAACATCAATTTGCATTTCCTTGTTGAATTTTCCTTATGCATTGTGTTAGCAAATTTTGGATTTATGTCTTGGTGAAACTTGTAGACATGCTATGTTGTTAGGATTATGGCACATTTAGACTTGTTGAGTGGATCGTTGGAGTGTTTTCATGAGATTTCTTCCATGCTATTGTTATTGTTGATATTGCACATGTGGCGAGACAAGATGGGCTATATATATCAGATTCGTGAATATGGCGAGACAATATGGGATGATTATTAAAAGGCATGTGGCGAGACAAGACGGGCATGTACTTTACTATTTCACCAGCAGTGAGATAAGGGTGGCTATATGTGGATGATATGTGATGGCCTGGGACGTTTTATTGATGATGTTTGTATGTTGATGAAAAAGGAGATATTCTTGTTTGTATTTATTTCTTCTTGTGTGTGTCATGAATTTTACGTTATTTGTTACATTGTTTCAAACGTGCTAATCCGTGTTTATGTTATTACTTGATGATTTGGGTTCCAAGATGGATTTACCAATGTGGAGTCGTTATCTCATATTTTGGTGAGTCGTTGGTAACATAACGGGTTAATGTAAAAGAATAAAGTTGTTATCATGATTTACATTATGTGATTCTTGATAAATTCCTCTTGAATATGTTATTTGTAATTGACATAGGTACGATATTATGGCATAAGGTATTTTCCGTGCGAGTGTGATTTATATTGCAGCACAAGGTCATTGCCATGTGAGTGAGGTTTATATTGTGGCACGAGGTCTTTGACGTGCGAGTGTGATTTATATTGTGGCACGTGGTCTTTGCCGTGCGATACGATTTATGATGTGGCATGAGGTCTTTGCCGTGCGAGGATGATTGGTAATGTGGGCACGAGGTGACAAATATGTACGATTCTACTTGACGACTTGTTGTTGATTTGAACCTTTATCTGTATTAAATTGTATAACTTGTTGTGACTAGATTACAACTATTGCTTCATGTTATTCTTCCCGTTGCTAGCCTTGATATTATTGCACATCGTCACTCCCCCACCGAGGTTAGTCTTGATACTTACTGGGTACCGATAATGGTGTACTCATACTATACTTTTGCCCATTTTAATGCAGATCCAGGTGTAGGAGGTAGCTGACCCAGGCAGTGTTAGCTTCTGGATCGCGATGATTCAAGGTAGAGCTACTCAATCACCGCAAGCCCTTGGAGTCCTTTCCTTTTAATCATACTGTCAGTTCTCTCCTCGAACAGTATTGTAATTTTGTTGTAAGATAATTCTATATATTCAGTTAGAGTTCGTGACTTTGTACTATCTAGTCTAGGGGATTTGTTGTGATTATCATTGTGCAGGCTTGTATCACTTTTATTTGCGTGTATATGTGTTAAATTCTTCTACATAATATCATGTTTTATTAGTTTAACTATTGTAATTGATCGACTTACCTAGTTTTAGAGACTAGGTGCCATTAAGATCCTTAAGGTAAAATTTTGGGTCATGACAAGTCAGTCAGTATCATAGCTCTAGGTTTATAGGTTTTACGAGTCACGAGAAAGTTTAGCATAGTCTTTTGTATCGGTACAGATATGTCTGTTTTTATTTTTGAGAGGCTACGAAACTATTACTAACAATGCTGTCCCCAAAGTTGGTGTTGTTAGGGGTCGGGGCAGGGGTAGAGGAAAAGGCCGAGGAGGGGCACATGCTACAACTAGAGAACCTACCGGAGCAACAGTTTAGAAGCCACCAGTAGCTCCGGTTGTGGAGCACGCATCCGAGGCGCCTGTTGCTACCCCTGGACTTCAGGAGACTTTAGCGCACTTCCTAATCATGTCTGGTACATTTTATCAGGCATGATTAATCCCAGTTGCACCAGCTACTTCACAAGATGGGGAAGAAACTCAAACTCCCGCCGCCCATACTCCTGAGCAGCGGGCTCATGTTGATCAGACTCCGGATATGATGCCGGTACAACTAGTGGTTGTGGTTCAGCCTGAGGTCAAGCCAGTGGCTTCAGAGGAGGAGCAAAAAGGGTTGGAGAGATTTAAGAAATATTTTCCTCCTACTCTAAGTGGCGCAGCTTCTGAGGATGCACAAGGTTTTCTAAACCAGCATCACCGTATTATACGCACTATGGGCAAAAGAGTTAAGAAGGGCCGCCCTTACCACTTTCTAGCTGACGGGGCCAGCATATGGATGGTGGATGGCTTATGAGGAGATTCGGCCAAATGGTGCGGCGCCAATTACATGGGCTCATTCTATAGACCCTCAGGGATGCGTTGTGTATCGAATTTAAGCAGTTGCGCCAAGGAATTATGACTGTTTCCGAGTATGCTATGAGGTTTGTTGAGTTATCTCATCAACCACCTGCTTTGGTTTCCACTGTTACGGAGAGAGTCGTCAGATTTATTAAGAGACTCGGTTATGGTCTCAAATATGGAATGGCGCGGGAGTTGGAGACTGACACTTCATTTCATCAGGTTGTGGAGATCTCTACAGGGTTGGAGTGTATCCGCTATCTAGAGAGGGACGATAGGGAGGATAATAACCCTCATGGATCTGGAGGATCTACAGATCACTATTTTTGTGGAAGGGCGCGTCAAGGAAGAGGGTTTTTTGGTCAGCCAGTTCAGTCTGCACTTTAGGTTTCATGTGGTGCTCTAATTACCCATAGTTCTCAAAGCACTCATTCCGGACAGCTCCCACCACCGCATTAGTAGAGATGTTGCTTTCAGCGTGGGGATATCATGCACATGGTGAGAGATTGTTTCACGCTCTAGGCGGGTGCGCCCCAGTAGAGTACTCAGGCAATGGGTTCCACTCTAGTTGCTACTCCACCTGCACAACCGGCTATATATGGGGGACAGACGGGTAGAGGGCATCCTAGAGGGTGAGGCCATGCTCGTTGTTATGCTTTATTTGGTAAGACGGAGGCCACTGCACCAGACGATGTCATTACAAGTATTCTTCCGATTTGTCACAGAGATGCTTCAGTTTTGTTTGACCCGGCCCCTATATATTGGTATGAGTCATCCTATCTTTCTTCATATATGGCTATAGTTTGTGGTTCTTGTACTTTGTTTATATGTCTGCACCATTTGAGGGGTTCTACTGTGGTAGACCGTATCTATCGTTTTGGCTTGGTCTTTATTAAGGTTTATGAAACTAGGGTGGACTTTTTGTTACTTAATACAATAGGTTTTGATGTGATTTCTGGATGGTTTTGCCAGGACATGTGATTTAGGTGCTCTACAGGCATGGAAAGTCTGTTACCTATTGTGATTTTGTTCTATGGGATTGAGTTAGTGGAAGGATTCGGTTGGTGTCGTTACGACCAGGTGTGCTAGCTCCTGGATTTGTTGTACGTCTTCTCTTAGTGACTCCATTTCCTATTCCATTCGGGAAACGTGTTCGTCATTTTGGGTATCGTCCTTCCCCCGATCCCCCTGGGTTGTCGGCTACTACTAGAGCCTTTCCAATGAGGTCATCTGTTGCGGTCATCTTCCCCTTGGATCTCAGATTGTACGGTCGACCAGTATTAGGTATCAACAAAAATCAACCTCTGTATTGGGGATAAAATAAAGAGAAGTAGAAGTCAGTTTCACGGATTGTACAAATATAAGAACATAGAGCAGTTAATTAACGTATTCAGATAAGCGCATTTCCTAAGATACGTAAGGACCTCTCTTTGCGTAGGTGGGGCTATATAGCCAGTGTTTGACAAACAATCAGATTTTGACATATTCAGCTCTGGAGAAAACTTTAATTATCATTGAAAGGCTTTGTGGGTTACAATAAGGTTTCATCACTTATACAAGATGGTGACAATTTTTAATGGCTACAACATGATTCTCAATGGTTTTCAAAATATTTCATGGGCTTAAAGGTTCGCCCTTAGGGAATGGAAAGGTACAAGAAAGAAATCAACCGGCAACTTAATAATTGTCCCCGGAGGCTCCTCCCAAGCTTTCTTTTTTAGGCTCTTCCTCGGGGTCCTCTTCAACCTCTTCTTCATCCTCATCCTCATCCTCATCATTGTTGTACTCTTGTTCCTCCTCAAGATCCTCCTCTAGTTTTGTTTCTGACTTGATCTGTATGTATTCAATCACTTGGTTGTCATCATGTGGTGGTGGCAGCATATGGTCAACTTACCAGGGGACTACATATCGATGCATGGCGGTGGTGACGAGATAGTAGGGCAGGATTTCATGATATATCTACAGAGCTGCTGCTGAATCCTCCAATCCGATTAATCCTTCCCTACTGGGTCTGGCCAACCCATCGTCCTCGTTGATCCACACAAAGTACTTAGTTGTGCACCAAGGATTTGTCCTATTACCATTGTGACTGAGTCATTCCATTCATCTTGGAGCCTCCTCACCCTTGAGATCAAATTTTCTCGTTGTAATCATCTTAATACAAAGTTGTCCTTGACCATAGAGGAACGTTTCGAATCAGGTTAAATTGTCCCAGAACTCTCAGAGGTGAGTATGGCTTACTCTATTCCAGTCCTACAAACTCTATGAAGTACTTTCCTTGGCTTCTCGATATTTCTCTGTCACTCAGCCAGGAAAGTTTCCAATTTATGAATTCTCCACTCAAATGGGTTAGCATTTCCCGCCATTACCCCTGGCCATGTGGCGTAACCAAGTACCTCATCCTTTCGTTATATCTTCAGATCATGTTACTGATGCCAACAAAATAATCAATGGTTTCCTCTCTCTGGAAGCAGTCTTTTTTCTAGCCCATATCCTGAGTAGTAAGTTGCACCCTCTGTAAAAATCATATCATCCTGAACAAGCCGACAGTGCTTGAAATGCCTCTGCCAGTATCATAGGAATGAGGGCAACTTGTAGATTTCCCCGGAAGGTTTCCAAAACCCTGGCAACAGATTGATATTGATTTGTCCCTTTCTTTGTGGGAAAACCAGTAGTCCCAATAGTTCCAGAGAAATGGTTAATGGGCGGAGGCTCTCCCATGCTGCTTGATTGCACTAGAATTCCTTAAGATACCACTCATAGCTCTCCCGGTGCCCAAACATGTCAAATAAATGGTGCAAACTCACCCATCAAATAGATGGTGCTCTCCCGTAGTCTAGTTTGATGACTGATAGTATTGGTTTTCGCCCGGCAAAGAGTAACTCCGTGAAGCTAGTGATCTCCTCCAGTGTTGGCGTCAACTCACAATCAACAAATTTGAAGACCACCTTAGCTGGGTCCCAAAACTCTATCAGCAGCTCAGTGAGGACATTGTTATCTCGGATGTTCATCAAGGCAGTTAGTGCTCCTAGGTGTGTTCTAATCTTGTTCACGTGCTCCCATCAGATGTTGCTCCACCACTTCTTCATCTTGTGAGGTGCACCCATGACCATGCTAATCTTGGAGACGTTACGGTTGATTTCGATCTAAAGAGGTGAAGGTTTGGTAAGTGTTTGATCTGGATCTTTAGTGTCTTATCTTGGATTGGTTTGTCATTCCACATAAAGAATGTCGTTGGGTGCATAACCCATTAGCATTAAGGTGGCTTTCCTAATCGTGAGTCAATACCAAAGGCTGACCCACCTAGGGTTTATGCAACATGACCTATATTTGCTGAGAATAGAGTGTTTCCTAATTTTGGAGTTGGACTGAATAACTCTGAGACGTTATATTAGTTGGCCTAATAAAGTCGTTCTCTAAAACTAGAGAGTTTTGAAAGAAGGTACGGAGTGGTGTGTAAACACAACCCTCGCATGTCATTTGTGTGTGATTGTGTACGGCCAAAACTCGATAGAAAAGATGTGATGATAGTGTAAAACGCAGTAACATATATGTCACGCCCCAAAAACCGAGGAGCGTGACCGGCGCACTACCGAGTGAACCCGGCCAAGCAAGCCTATTAGATTTCATTCTACCCAAACTCATCCATGAATAAAGAGGAGATGTACTCCATTAATCAAACACTAAAAATATTTTATTAACAACTCCCATTCATTCCATTAGCAACTTCGTTCATAATTTCCAAAGTATTACAAGTTTATAGGTATAATGGAAAATATGTTTTACAAATAGCAACATTTCTAATTCAATTTCCAACATCATACATCACCCATAACCTGTCTACGTAGCCTCTAAATATGACAGAAGAATAGTATGGAAGTGCAGGCAACAATGCCCCGGCTATACCTCAAGATACAAAGTGTTACATCAAGTGACATCGGGCCCGGAATAGAATAGGGCGCACCAAAACCTGCTGAATAGGGAGTAACTACTAACGAGGACCCAAGTTGCACTGCTGATGAATCACCTGCATCCATTAAAGATGCAGTGCCCCCGGAAAAAGGGACATTAGTACATATGGAATAGTACTAGTATGTAAAGCTAACTGTCCTCTTTCAAAATAGAATACCAATGTAAGAAGGGAAAATCCATAGAAACAACAAGTCACAATCAATGATATTCAAATGCCAAGTTAAAACATAATAATTTCCAAAATATGAAGATAACAATGGGAAGTGATATTCAAATTATGATGATAATATTATTTTTGGTTGGGAGGTCTTTAGCACAGATATACCACTGTTCACAATACCAATGTTCACAATACATATATTCACAATACCAGTATTCACAATACCGATGTTCACAATATCAATGTTCACAATACCGATGTTCACAATACCAAGGTTCACAATACCAATGTTCATAATACCAATGCCACCGTACTTTTAGCACGGAGTCCGATCACTACCCGATCGACTAGACTATCTCAATAGAGAATCAACCACAATTACTATCAATACCAATGCCACCGTACTTTTGGCACGGAGTCCGATCACGACCCGATCGGCTAGGCTATCTCATTAGAGAATCAACCTCAATCACTATCAATACCAATGCCACCGTAATTTTAGCACGAAGTCCGATCATGACCCGATCGGCTAGGCTGTCTTATTTGAAGACATCAACCAAAATCTCAAATTCAATTACAATTTCTAGCTTAATCACCACCATGTGTGCGACATGGTGTTCGATCACGACCCGATCGGCTAGGCCGTCTTCTTCGATACATCAACCCTTTTATATTAATCAATCTCATCCCAATTAAGAGGAATAATTTTATCACATCAATCTCATCCCAAATAAGGGGAATAATTCACAAAAATAACATAGGTGCAAATGTATTTACCTCATCATCTTTCACATTGTATAAATCTCCACTAGAAATTTTCAACCAATAACAACAACAATATTTCCTTGACTCTTTTGGCCATTCACAAGATTCTTTATTCAAGGCGCGATGGCCTTATTTGATATTCCATACTTTCATTTCTTCCCTCTCATGTATAATCGTCATAAATATAAACATACATATAATATTCCGGAAATCACAACTTTAAGTTCATTAGAAATGAACAATTTAAGCACAATAGATTTCTTTCCGAGAAATGGAGTAAAATGATTGGCAATTGATGCGCAAGTTAAAATCATCAACAAATAACACACAATTTATTCTTGACATACTTTTCCCCAAAAAGGGCAATACAAAATTTTTACTCACGAATATGTAAGAATGCAAAACACATTAAAAATACTCACAAAGCATAGCATTTGTTAGAACAACCACATATGTGCATGACTTGAGTTCATAAGCTTTTAGGCAATTCTATTTTCGTAGTCAATTTGGAATAGTTGAATCAAGGCTTATTTCATAACCTTTCTCATATCATTTCATTTCATTGGCTCCATTGGCCATAAGTATAACTTTCACTTATATCAATCATCGCATTTCATACTTCTTTCACATCTTTTAATTCCATTGGCATCATTGGCCACAAGTATAACTTTCACTTATATCAATCATCGCATTTCATACTTCTTTCACATCTTTAGAGGTTATCAACAATAAGACATTTTCAATCAAGGCTTTAGGTACACATATGAGCAATTAAGAGTTTTAAGCATATTGAGTTTTCTCACACAATTTGGAATCATAACCTTCATTTGAAACACAACTCAAAGATATAGCATTTTAATACACATATCATTCTTGAACACATTCCCAAAGGATAACATAATGTGTTAGGAACATTTGGAACACGTTTTGAGTACTTAATTATCGACACTTTACTTATTCGGGACAATCGAATTTATTGGGAATAACTCAGAATATAGAATAAGGAACTTGAGACAACCATACTTGAAACTTATGAGAACATCATTGAATTCAATTCTAAGAGAGTAATTTAGCCAACATACCTTGCTTTGAGCTTTCCTAAAATTACAACGTTACGAAAATTCGAGCAATCCCAATCTATTTTGAGACATAACAAAACTGAACCATTATTAGGAAGATATTCATGATCTTAGCCCATTTGAGCATTTTATCAAATACTAGGTGTGCAAATTTAACTACAGGTTCTTCTACAAGATATCCTTCATTCCACTACTCAATCTTTACTTATTTAAGCTCAACAATCTCCCCACAAACCTTATTGGTACATATATGTATGCATAATACTCTCACACCCAAGAATCATACTTCTCATGACCTACTTTTAATCAAAATACCGAAATTTAGGGCTAGGGAGTAGAATCTTACCTATTAGATGAAGATCTTGTGAAATCTTCAAGCCTTGAGCAAGAATTGATGAACAAAGTAGCTAGGTCTTCTCTTTCTCTCTATAAGATAGCTCTCTCCTCTCTCTACAAAATCACATTTTACCTTTTAAAATGACCCCCTAAGGCCTTATATCAAAATTGGATCGGATATAAAAATTTCCAAAAAATGACACCCGAAGTCAGTTATATGGTGCAATTATGCTATGGCATAATCGTTTTGTGGGCAGCAGACTTGCAGCATAATCAATTATGCGACAGCATAATTGCAGCATACTAGTTTGTCCGTCTCTGCTCCACTTTGCGATGCTTATGCAGTCCGCGAAACCGTTATGCAGTCACGGAATTGATTGCAGATCTAGCCTTTAGTAATTTGGTCATAACTACTGGTAGGATTGCCCAAATGATGAACGGTTTGAAGCGTTGGAAACTAGACACATAGACCTTTCTTTAGATAGGTAATATACAATATAACTCTTTATATCAAGAGAGGTATACACCTTTGAAGTTAGGTCTTATACGAACTCACTTGAAACTTTATCCCATCACAAAAGTTTTAACTTGACTTAGCCTTGGGGATTTTCTTAGACCATAAACCATTCTTAATGCACCTCATACATATATTATCATGATCAATTGATATAATTCTTATAATAGACCTTGTATGCACACAAAATAATATAATTAGCGCACATCAACTTTCTTACTAGCGCTCAAGTACTTCAAAATTTTTCGGGGTCTTACAAGATAATTGTAGTAAAACAGTAATATAAGTAAACAAATAAGTATGTTTTAGCATGTTGAAAGTGTAAACAAATAGAATAAAGCGAGTAATCACATATTTGCAGGTTAAGCATAGTTGAAGCATAATATAACAAAACATTCCCAAAGTTAACGTCTAGCCTAAATCTGCTAAGGTGAGAACAAAAGTGTAAAACATCCCTAGAAGAGTCTCCATGTTGTTGCATACTATTTTGCACTAGTCAGAGCAAAATACAACTGATGGTTTTTCTAAAGTTGATAAAAAGTGAGTCGCACCTAATAGTTTTAGGTATATTTTGGTACCTATGGGGTTTTAAGGTTATTATCCTAATGGTATGCTAAGGGGATGTAAGGTTATATTCGAAGGGGATGTTTTTTGGCACCCCACAAAATCTATCTGAGGTATCTCCTTAGGCTTAGGCTAGGTTTGGAGAAAGAAATGTCTACATTCTGCTTAGCTGGTATTCAACGTGTGAAAAGTATTATATATTCTTCTGAAAATTACAACTATAAGAAGGTTGTGTATATAAAAAGTATTCGATAAGGACCTTGTAAAAATTCTTTCTTTGAGTATAAGATTTTAAAAGGGTGTCATCCATTTATGACTTAGTAGAATAAGAAAATATATCTCAAGTTGGAATGAGCGTGCCTTATTTGTAACCCAATTTTCAATGGAAACTCATATTTAAAACTCGTTGAAAATCATCATTTTGTAAATGTGGTTGAGTTTGGCTTTTACTTCTTGAAAACAGCTTTCTTAAATTATTTTCACGATTTGATTTCCCAAAGAGAGTCTGCTTTCATTTTTGCAACTTTCAAAAGTCTGAACTTATTAAAAAGAGTAAGTGACAACAAGATAAGGCCTTTCATTTATTGAAAAGATAAATTTGGAAATTAATCAATGATTAAACATTAAAAGATCTAAAGTGAGCAGAGGAAGGAGAACTGGACTCTCGATATGGGCCAACAAATAATCAGGTCCAATATAATGTGCACGAGCGGCGAATTTGACAGGAATGTGATGACCTAAATATGGAAAGGGGACATGAACTCCAAATGGTCTCAACATGACCAAATTGAATTCATGTAGATAAAAAACATGGGATAATTAATGTATATAAATTATAAAAGCTAAATATGATAAAAATTATAATGATAAAGAACTAAAGAATGTAATGAGACATATTTTATTTTATGTTAATCCTGTGAGGATTAAAAAGAGTTAATAAAGGATTGGCAGAAATTATCATTTATGGATATGATCCCTCTTTGTGAACCCTTGGCACTTCAGAGTTCATGAGGGTCTCATGTACCCCGAGCAGTACTTGTGTCAAGTAGAGTTATCATAACCACAACGAGTTTTCACATCTATATACTCTTAGCCACCCACTACTAATCTTCCTCAAAGGTTTAAACACAAATAAAAGGAGTAACAGAGTAATTTCATATTGTCAAGACATCAATAGTTGATGTAGAAGTCATGATTAACCCTCTAAGGGTTCAAACATACAGAAACCCAACAACTTTGAACAACTAAAATGTTGTGGTTCACCATCAGGGTATAGTGAACAAACCAAAGCACAACATTGACTTAAGAGAACCCCATAAAGCATAGAGGATAAGAAGTAAGAACATGACACTACAGTATACATGAGTCACTATTGGGACATAATCACACAAGATCACAAAGTGCAAGTAATAGGCATGCTTCATTAATCATGTCTTTAGGCTTAATAATTTTAACAAGCAAGTACTATACTGAGAGGAGCTTAGGTACATGTTCTATTGGCTTCACTGTAGGTTTGATGCTTAGAGTTCCCTTATGGAGGTTCAGATTATAAGAAAGTGCATATATACTTTTAAAAGGCTTCACCGTAGTCAAGATCATGCTTAGTAGTTGAATGACATTCACTTTAACTTGACAAGGCAAACATGTCACTAGCATAGAATATCAACAAAATTCAATACATGATTTGTATACATGTTAACATGACAAACATGTAAGAATCAGGATAGTGTAAAGTCACTGTTAAGCATTACAACTAGAGTTATAGAACATGTCATCATATGCATTAGGAACAAGTGTCTTAATGGGAAATATTTCACAAATTCAAACTAGTACATCATCATAGCAAGGTCGGAATAATGACAGGTGGAGAGTTGACACATAGGTGCAAACATACAATCCCCCAAACTAAAGTCATGTGATAGTCTGTGAACATAGCCAAATTAACAATGACAGATGTGAACTCAGGTTCAAAAGGTTATCAACATAACATCAGAAGTCTCACAAAACTCAAACAGTCATGAGAGGGTAAGTTCTAAGATCACTACATGGATCGATCTCAACAAGTAGAGAACATGCTTCCTAACACACTTTACCAGGGTTCATTACATGTTTTTCTTAGTTTTCAGTCATCACAAGAGGCATTCAGAAATCAGTCTATCACATTGTGATATGAACATGCTGTTAACCAGAGTCAAGCATGTTAGCATGAGGGTAGAAACTAAATCAGAAAACAGAATACCACAGGTATCAAGATGTCTTAATGTGGGCAAGTGTTAACATTGTCTTCAAGAGAAGATTTAAAAAGATTTTATTTTATTCTATTTGATTTTTATGACGCCATTCAAAAGACCAATTATTGGACTAACAAATCACCTATAATATTTTCATCACAAGACTTAATTAATCACGAAGCGTTAATAGGATCTAAGAGTAACAGGTGTACATGGATTATTAAATACACAAGATGGGCAGGTTATCACATTTATCAACTAAGACTGTTAAGGTAGACATGTTGAATGCAAGACATGAAATACAGGGAGTTTTATAAGATCAACATAATGCCACAAGTAGGACGGTCAAGTAAACTAGAGGTACAGAAACACAAAAAAGAAGTTCAAGAGCTTGGTTTCAGTTATCCTAGCTGACCTAATCTTATTGTTCGACTAACAGAGATAGATTATGCCCAAAATTAGCACAAAAGTTAACTTCGCTTAATCATAGAGGCTTAGTAAATTTAGTCATAAGAATATCACTTAGCCTAGGGTCATTTTCACTATTTTAATCATGAAAGATAGGATTCATTAGCACGGATTTGATAGCAGCTTCAATACGAATTAACTTAATCCCTAATTCAACAATGAAAATAACATGTAAAGGGAAGACATGACAAGAACAACTTTAATATTTAATATGAACAATCATGGAATCAACTATGAAGTCATTAAGAACATAAAACCAAAACATTAATTCAAAGAGAGAGGGGGTCAGTATGTACTAACCTTCCGTAGGGCAGCAAACAAAGTAGGAGTAAGTCGAACCAACAACAACCAACTCTCAGAGATTGAACTCACAAAAAAAGAAGAGATATTAGAGGAGAGAACTAGTGGGATTCAAACTTTAGCCAAAAAAATAAAACTTTTAATCTTTTCTAGTGTGTATTGATACTATTCATGTTTTTTGTGTATGTTAGGTGAAGACATCGAGTGCTCTATTTATAGTGGCATTCAAGCCACTTAGAGCTTTGATAGGTTTAGATCGATAGTGGATGGTGACGATAAATGGATGATGATAGCAGTAGAAGGTGAAAATCAGAAGAAAATAAGGGAAAGCAGTGAAGATTTTACCTAGACACGAGGAGGTCAACCATTGAGGCAATTGGACCATCGATCAAACCCTAATATCTATAGGTGATTGTATTTGACCTCTTGGCATTGAATAAAAATGATGAAATTAGAGATAAATAGCCATACATGCTCTGTATTTAAAACAATTAAAACTGAAGTGAATCAGTTGAATTCACGGATATAGGGACAAATTGAACGATTTGAGGTGGAATCTGTGACCTTGCACATATTTGTGAAAGGTTTTTGATTAACAAGGTTCTGATGGGAAGAGAGAAAAGACAAAGGAAAGGTAAATGAGGGCAGCTGGGTGGTGAGAGAATGATCTAGGGTTAGCGATGTTTGGGCTAGTTAAAATGCACGAATGAAGGGGAGCCGTTACATCATTGTGATGAGCGGCTCCGAAATTTTGGAGTTAAACGAAAGGTAAACTATTTAAAGTTGATAAAATGAGAACTGTTGGATCATGTGGATCCAATGGTTGAAATTAAGGGCTGGGAATTCGAAAAATATAAGAGAAATATAGATTAACTACGGACCATTGATGATTTAAAATGAACTATCCAAATGTATTGTGTTTCTTTTATGGGTGTAGAAGAGAGGCGATGTGCTTGGCTCAAATACCCTACTTCATCAACTACACTCACTCTCAGCACACTGAATGTGCCTGGCTAAAATACTCCACTTCATGACACACACAATCACTCAGCACTTTACGGGTGTCTGGTATCAATGCCCCTCACCAAAGCAAGTATATATATCATTTTTCTGCGCCCACTGCTGGCAAGTCAGACTCCGGAGGGGCAGATCTTGCCCAAGCGCTAATCAAAAGCCAATATGGCCTGTTACGGTGTGCAACCCGATCCAACTAAAAATAAGCCAATATGGCCTATTACGGCGTGCAACCTGATCTAAATTTCACTCTCAACACGGCTCTAAGGCCCACCTCAGTCATCAACCTTTCAAGTCTCAAGGGCTCACAATCTCATATCACTAGGCCCAAACAATATCATATATGGAAAACAACAATAACATGTGATGTAACAATGAATAATCCCAACTTGTTTGATTATCACAGCTTAGATAATCAAACAAGTAGGGAAAACACAGGTATAAAATGGTGTGATAGAAAAATAAGTTTGGTAATAGTCTAAAGTCTACTGGGATCAGGAATACTCCAATGCACACGCATGCCCGTCACCTAGCATATGTGTCACCCCAACACATCACAAGTAACGTAGTTTACAAGGATAATTATCCTCAAATCCAAGTTTAGATAAGTTACTTGCCTCGAACAAGCCAAATCAAATACCGAAAAAGCCAAACAATACTGTAGAAATGTCATCCCACGCGAATCAACCTCCGAACGGTTGAAAATTAGTCAAAAGTAACTCAATAATATCAAATAATGCCTTTGGAAACAAACCTATACGAAATAGTTCGAATCTTAAATCGATTACTCAAGGTCTACCAATTATTCAACCCCGAGCCCGCCCGTTGGAACCCAACAAAAATAAACAAATTCCGACAACCGATTAGAATACTAGTCTAACCATATAAGTTTCATCCAAATCCGACCTCAATTTCATGATATTCATTCTCATAAGTTGAAGTAATAACCTCCCCCCCCCCACCCCCACCCCCCACCCCCAATTTCTTATTTTCAAATTCTTGAAAAAACAAAATATATAATCAAAACAAATATAAAATTACTTACCCTCAAGATTTGAGTGTTTATCTCCTCCAAAATCCCTTTACTTTTGCTCAAAGAACTCAAAAAGTGAAGGAAAATAACTCAAAACCCCAAAATTGGATGTTTTAATGCACTGCCATATGTTCTTCTTAGCGATCGCAGTCACCAACCTCCCGATCGCGATTCCAAAAATCTACAGCACCGTTTTACCTTTCGTGATCGCAGCCATGAAGCATTGCGATCGCGATGAATAAACTCCATTTACCCTTCTCAAACTCTTTCCAAATAGCCAATAGTATAATGGCCATAACATTTTGTACAAAACTCCAAACGACAAACAGTTTGATTTTCTCAAAAATAGACACAAACAGCTACAACATTCATTTTTGGATGACCTCAAAAATTACTTGTAGATTGCAATATATAAGATCCCGAAATCAGTTCTATGACAAAAAAAATTTCTTCTTCGCGAACGCGACCGTTCCCTCCGTGAACGCGATTCACAGGTCCAATATTACATTATACTCTTCGTGATCACGGCCTAGAGCTCCGCGATCATGATGTACACCTTTGTAGCCAAAAACCAGCAACTGAAAAAGGCCTAAATATTGTCAAAATCTCACCCGAACAACTCGAGACCCTGTCCAAATATACCAACAAGTACCAGAACATAACACAGACCTACTCGACGCCTCAAATCACACGTAGCAACATCAAAACTATGAATCACACCTCAATTCAATCTTAATGGAGTGTTTCAAAATTCCAAATTCCAAATTTAGGCCGAACACATTTAAACAACTCAAAATCACCTTAGATTTTGCACTTAAGTTCCTAATGAATTAACGAACCTATTCCAACTCCCAAAACCACAATCCGAACCCGATAACATCGAAGTCAACTCCCAGTCAAACCTATGATCTTTCAAAACCTTCAAATTGTCAACGTTCGCCAATTAGCGCCAAAACCTTCTAGAAACATCCAAATACAAATCTGAGCATACACCCAAGTCCAAATTCACCATTCGGGCCTAAAAGAACCATCAAAACGTGAGCCGAGGTCAAACACATAGAAGTGAAACTTGATCAGCTCTTCCAAATTAAAGCTTTCTATTTGAGAATCATTTCTTCCAAAATAATCCCGAACCACTCGAAAACCAAAACTGTTAATACACGCAAGTCACAATACACCATATACAACTACTCAAGACCTCAAACCACCGAACTGAATGCAAATTCTCAAAATGACTGGTCGGGTCGTTACATTCTCCCCCACTTAAACATACATTCGTCCTCGAACGTGCCAAGAGTCATTCCAAAGCCATCAAATCACTGTATAACCACACCATACATATACCCATGGGTGATTCTTCCTCACCCCAATCCATATAAGTCTAACAACACAACCTAACTTAAGATCCTTACTTCAACCTTACTCCATAAACCTTAGAACCCAATCCCAACATCTAAAGTTCATCATAAGACTCGATTCTCTCACCTTTACACTATATAAATCTGAACAAGCTGTATAAAGCCATGACCATAACCCATAATATAATCACATAATATACTACATAACTCAGATTCCCTTATCCATAGCTCACGACCACAATAGCTGCTCAATAACAAATCCGGTATAGATAAAAAATCTCATATCAAATAAAACCTTGTTCTAAACCTTCACACACTACCAATGATGAAAGAAACACGCAGATAATCATCACCACTCATTAGATCAATGAGTCGTGGAGCTTTCTCACCCGAGAAGAACCATTGCAATTTATAAGCTGACTATTGACTTTATTCTTCCATGGTTCATCTCGAGCCATGACACACATAATCCACAGCCATATGCATATCAACAGCAAGCACGCGAAGTGCACGACCATAACCATGGAAAAACGGATAACACAATGTACCACAACACATGAAAACCATAGCCAAGGAACAGTCAACCATGCAAGACCCCCAAAATCCATCTCTCTCGAATTTCGCCACCAAGCACAAATGGAACCGCATCATGTGTGTAAATAATTTATAATCTCATAACCCATCATAGCATAGAAGAGCAATACATGGAAGATATCAAAATACGAATATGGTCAACTCTAACCGATGCCGTACCCCTCAACAATAGTTGTGTTGAGTACACAAATCTGACCCTGTGTGGAATACACATTCTCTTTAGGCTTACTAGTAGCCTCCGAATCGATTCTGATCCTCTCGAAATAGGTAGCTAACCTTCCCAAGGATCCACTAAAACCTATCCATAATACATACCATTAGCTTTCTAACTCTGGCCATATCTTCATAGTCCACGACCAAGGAATAACCCACCCCTGAGACTCCCAGTATCTAAATCACAAGAATACAAAAAATATCCATATTCGATCCCGACTCGGCCTCTCAAATAGTTGACACATATCACATGCACAATCATCTCACGAGAAATACTTCTTTAATTCCTCTGTGCCACATTGCAAATTTTAAACATCAACAGTCGACCAACTAGGCGATTACCATAATACTAGTCAAGCATACACAAGTCAAACACAATGTGCATTTCTGAAATATATACTCTTCTCAGGAAATAGCAATAGTACTAGTGTTCTTCTAAACATCTGAACCTGTCCATGCTATCTAGAACTCATGAGCTCCCCTTTAATATTGAAACAAAAACTTTTACATACAAATCACATCTCACAAACCTTACACTTGACCCTATCCAAGAGAAAATCACAACACACAATATACTCCTCATACCTGTCAAAAACATATGTCCCAAGTCATGGTAGATATCATCGAGTACTCTTCGAAACCCACTAGCACGAGACTAAGCCATCAGAACTGAATCCTTCTAAGTCAACCAAGTAACATGGGTTACCAAACCCAAAAGTATTACCACAAAACACTTGCAATAACAAAGCCTCACCACATCTTAATAACCAAAAGAGTTGATCATATCCATTACCACATTGATCCAACCTACTACCAAGTTGTTCTATTTATCCGAGTTCCTTCCTAATTGCCTTCAAGTTAACACTTATTCATGACAGTACACCATGACCCTTAACCACATCTCACCACAAGAGATCCTAGCATGAAACCGCGTTGCCCTAATGCCCATAAGCCACTATTTACCCTCTTAAGATCCCAAAGTACAGCATCCGAGATACCCATTTCTGAAGAGACCTTATGTGAATCCTAAGTTGTTTCATTAACCTCTCTGATACTAAAATGTAGAGTCCATAATGATACAGAAATACTGCGAGTCCCAACACCATCAATTGCAAATCTCAGATCTTAGCTATTTACAAATTCGAAAATTTCTCAAATGCCACATATGAATATTGAACACATAGAGCCTTCTCGAGTATCATCCACCCTATTATAATCTCAAATGAATTGTCTTAACCAGCTGATCGACCAGTGGTCCATTAGCACACCAACACCCAAAGAAATAAACCCACCTTAATGTAACCAAGTGACTCCCTTCTCTTAGCATACTACATCCATCATGAAAAACAAATCCGAATCATTCCAAGATTTCCATATATCCATAAAGTGTAATAGCATCCATGAATTTCCTTGCTCAAGTCATCCTCAAAACCAACCTCGGTGATTCATAATTGATCCTCAAATATGCTCATACCTAAATCAATACAACACGTAACTATGCGATCTGATAGTCGATGGCAGGCTCCCCCACTTGGCTCGAAGCCATAGATCACACCATCCGATAATCCTATAATACCATTACTTCATAACTGCCATAGTCTTGCACTGTAATTTAAATAAATGCTCCAGAACTCATGTAACACAAATCATAAATGCCTCGAATCATCTGCTAAGGGCATATCCGATCTCGTGATATTCGTGCAAACTCCTTCAAGAGATCCAAACTCAAATTGCAACATATATAACCCATTGGTAGAATGACACTATCATAGGGATCACACAACCTCAGCACATCCGGCCGGAGATAACCGACCTGCTTAACCTCAAACTGGCATTTCTCTATGCATTTTTTTGGCAACAACTGATATGGAATCCCTTAATCCTCCCTCGTCTAAACTCGTCAACAAGCTATAAGAATCTACTTCATACGACAAATGAAAAAAATGAAACATCCATGAACACACTCATAACTCGAGATTATACTGCAAATCAAGACAAAAATCAAGCATCCATAGTACTTTACGCCCCTAGAAAACCATTCTCATCATATCTAAACCATCTAATAACAGACCTCAATCATAAAAATACTCATCATATAGCTATCTAACCACTCACTGAGCAATCAAACCCACTCTTAGGGACACTACCAGTCATATAAGTCTGAAAGCACATGGTCACATAACCGAAACCACCGAGCCCAAGATGCGGTCTTAACTTTTCTTTAAGACCTCTAGACTGGTCTAAATACACAACACAAAGAACACATCTTGAAACTTATTCATGACATCACAAACAATCTATGCACAACTTGTACCGAATGCTCTATCATAACGTACGAGTGAGTGGAAAGAACTCAAGGAGATACGCTTCAAGCCGAATCAATGCAGCACAATAATGAAAGAATTATGGAAATTTTCCTGCATGCCATGTAGCCTCTCGAAGAAAGGTATGTACGTCATCATGCCGATCCGAAAGACTCTATAAGATACTTGCTCATGACTCGTAGAACTTATGAACCTAAAGGTCTGATACAAACTTGTTACTATCCAAAATCTATCTAGTCCTGATGGCACCTAACCTAATCCGCTAGGTAAGCCAAATAATATTAAACACAACTTAAATGATAATAATAAGAGCCAACGAGTAAAATAACTGAACTTCTATTCCAAAATCCAAAGGATTGGTAATACAAGTCATGAGCCACTAAGATATAGATTTACAAAGCTGGCATAAAATAAATACAACATCTAATTGGGGATGTACATAAACAGAATTAAAATCTAAAACTACCAAGTACAAGTGGTAGTTGTATCCGGAAAGCAGGTACATCTTCAATGGTAGCTCCATCCATTCGCAGCAACATCAGCTCTAAGATCTGCATAAAGGGTGTAGAAGTATAGTATGAGTAAAATCGATCCCATGTACTCAATAAGTAACAAACCTAACCTCAAGTTGAAAGCAGTGACGAGCTCGGAATATAGTTAGAGTCCAACACCAATAGCCAATAACAATTTGTAAAAATATAATGAAAACAGTAAAAGTGAATAACTTAAAAGATAGTATGCTCAACTCGTTCATAGTTATAGGAAAGTAGAAATGCTTTTCAAGTGTAATAGTCAGAGTTTAAATCTTACCACTGAAATCAGTTACACATGAGTTTATCAAATAACAGTGTTTTCCCAATTGATTATCATATAAGACTTTTCGTTTACCAATAGCATGAGAAAAGTACATCTCTATGCCTATACGTCAATATACATATCAAGTCATCAAATTTTATATATAGTCTAGCATGAGAAAAATGCATCTATATGCCTACATGACAAATATACATGTCAAATAATCAAATGTAATATTACCGTCTAGGATGAGGAAGATACGTCTCTATTCCTACATGTCAAATTAACGATTTCACGATGATATCATCAACTACACTCACTCTCAGCACACTCAAGGTGCCTGGCTCAAATGCCCTACTGTATCACACACACAATCACTCAGCACTATACGGGTGCCTGACATCAATGCCCCTCACCAAAGCACATGTAACCCGATCCAAATAATAATAAAGACAATAAGGCATGCTACGGCATGCAACCCGATCTAAATATCAATAAAGACAATATGGCCTGTTGCGATGTGCAACCCGATCCAAATATAACTCTCAACACGGCTCTATGGCCCACCTCAATTATCAACCTCTCAATTCGCAAGGGCTCAGAATCTCATATCACTCAGCCCAAACAGTATCACGTATGGAAAACAACAACAACATGTGATGTAACAATGAATAATGTACAGAGACTGAGATATGTATGAAAATGAAGAATCATGACTAGGTGTATAACTACAGTTACGACATATAGATCAAAACAATAAAAACAACCCCATTGTGTCTCAACCAATTAATCACATACCCTAAACGTGATTTCTAACATGAATCATAACTCAGATAATCAAACAAATAGGGAAAATAAAAGAAAAAGGCGTGATAGCAAAACAAGTCCAGTAATAATCTAAAGTCCACTTGGATCATGAATACTCCGGTGTACGCACGTACGCCATTCACCTAGCATGTGCATCGCCCCAACACCTCAAAAATAATATAGTTTCTAGATATATTTACCCTCAAATTCATGTTTGGATATGTTACATACCTTGAACAAGCCAAATCAAATATTGAGCAAGCCAAACAATACTCTAACAATGCCAGCCCGTGCAAATCAACCTCGAACGGCTTGAACTAGCCAAAAGCAACTCAACAACATCAAAAAATTCTTTATATAACAAACCCAAACGAAAAAGGTCGAGTCTTTAAAAAATACTCATTGTCAACAAAAACGTCAACCCTGGGCCCACACCTCAGAACCCTACAAAACTCACAAATTCTAACAACCCATTCGAATACGAGTCTAACCATATAAGTTTAATCTAAATCCGACCTCAATTTCATGCTCAAAACCCCAGAATATTTTCTCTTAGGTTCACGTCAATAACCCCCAATTTCTTCTCTTCAAATCCATGATTTAGGTATAATAATCTGTGGAAAACAAAATATATAATCAAGATTTGGGTGTTTATCTAAAAAAATCGCCTTACTTATGCTCCATGAATTCAAAAAGTAAAGAAAATGAACTCAAAATCCTGATATTTGATATTTTAATGCACTGCCGGGCGTACTTCTGCATGATTTCAGTCACCAACCTCACGATCACGATTCCAAGAATCTCTAACACAGTTTTACCCTTTGTGATTGTGGCCATGAAGCCCCGTGATCGCAATGAACAAACTCCATTTACCCTTCCCAAACTATTTCCAGACAGCCTATAGAATAATAGACATAACATTTTGTATAAAACACCAAATGACAAACATATCAATTTTCTGAATAGTAGGCACAAAGGGCTACATCTTTCATTTTTTGATCACCTTGCAAATCATTGTAGATTGTAAGATATAAGCTCCCATATTCAGCTCAGTGATCAGAAATTTTTTCTTCGCTTACGCGACCCTTCCCTCTGCGAATGCGATTCATAGGTCCAATATCACAATTTACTTTGTGCGATCGCATCTAGCTCTGCGATCGCGATGTACACCCCTGTAGCAAAAAACTAGCAGTTGAAAAGGGCCAATAAATGGTTCCAAAACTCACCCAAACCCCTCGGGACCACGCCTGAACATACCAAAAAGTTTCAAAATATAACACGGACCTACTTGAGGCATTATATCACACATAACAACATCAAAACTACGAATCGCACCTCAATTCAAGCCTAATAAACTATTTCAAATTTACAAATTCCAAACTTATGCCAAACACATATAAACAACTCTGAATCACCGAAATATTTGCACGCAAGTTCCAAATAACATTACAAACCTATTACAATTCCCGTAACCAATTAAAAACCCGATAACATCAATCTCAACTCCCGATCAAACCTATGAACTTTCTAAACCTTCAAATTGCCAACTTTCGCCAAAACCTTCAAGAAACATCCAAATGCAAATCTGAGCATACGCCCAAGTCGTAAATTACCATCCAGACCTAAAGTAAACATAAAACTCTGATCTAACATCAAATACACAGAAGTCAAACTTGGTCAACTATACCAACTTAAAGCTTTCTGTTTGAGAATCATTCATCCAAATCAATCCTAAACACTAGAAAACTAAAATAGTCGATACATTCAAGTCACAATACATCATATGAAGCTACTTATAACCTCAAACCACCGAACTGAATGTGAATGCTCAAAACGACCGGTCAGGTTGTTACACTGAGAGGAAGGCTCGTGATGTTGCATATATGGTAGGTGAGAAGGTTTTGCTTAGACTTTTGCCCATGAAGGGTGTGATGAGGTTCGAAAATAAGGGCAAGTTGAGACATAGGTATATTGGTCCTTTTGAGGTGCTTGAGAGAGTTGGAGAGGTGGCCTATAAACTTGCTTTGCCACCTAGTCTATTGAGAGATCACCCAATATTTCATGATTTGTTTGCTCCAGTAGTATTATGGGGATCCGTCATATGTTTGGATTTTTGCACGGTGCAGTTAGATAGAGATTTGACTCATGGTGTGGAGCCGATGGCCATTTTGGATCTGCAGGTTCGGAAGTTGTGGTTGAAGAATATGCATAAGTGAAGGTTTGTTGGAGAGGTCAGCTGGTCAAGGAGGCTACTTGAGAGAACGAGCAGGAGATATGAAGGAGATATACTTACCTTTTTGTGACTCCAGGTAAGATTCTAGACCCGTTCGAGGACGAACGTTTGTTTAAAAGGGGAGAATATAGCGATCCGGTTAGTAATTTTGAGTATTTTAGCCATATTTCCCCTATTTGATTCTTTACATATATGTATTTATGGTTACGTGACTTGCTGGGGTGGTTGTTTTGGTTTCAAAGAAGTTTTGGAGTGAATTGTGAAACTTAGTCCTAAGGTTAGAAGCTTAAGTATTGAGGGTTGACCGGAGTTTGGCTTTTCTGTAGATGACTCCGGAATGGAGTTTTGATAGTTTCAATCACTTTGTATGTTGATATTTGACTTAGGCGTATGTCTGGATGTGGATTTGGAGGTCCGAAGGTTGATTTGGTATTGTTTGGTGAAAATTGGAAAGTAGAATGTTTGGAATGTTGGTAGGTTTGACCGAGAGGTGACTTTGATGATATCGGGTTCAGATTTTGGTTCCAGAAGTTTGAATAGGTTCACTATGTCATTTGTGACTTGCATACAAAATATGATGTCATTTTTGGATTAGTTCCTTAGACTTGAATTGAGGTGTGATTCATTTTTTTTATGTTGTTAGGTGTTATTTGAGGCCTTGAGTAAGTCTATATTATGTCTTGGGATTGGTTGGTATGTTTGGATGCTGTCCAGGGGGCCTAGGATATGTTTCATATTTATTTCAGACTATTTTTGAACTTCAGTGCATTGCTGAAGATTTTGGCTTCTGGTTTTTTGCATCTAGGGAAGGGGGTGGGGGGGTTCGGCCGCAGGTGCGGCTGCTGTTGCGCAGGTGCAGAAGTTGGGCTGGTAGAAGAAGTCTGCAGATGCAAGCACTTGAGCGCAGATGTGCATGCATAAGAGCGGTAGGATTCCATAGAAGTGGACTCACAGGTACGAAGGAAGATTCGCTAAAGTGGAAGGTCGGGCTTTTGGAAGGGATCGCAGAAGCCGTTTGTTGACTACAGAAGCGGCACTACAGGTGCGGTTAAGTGTCCGTAGATGCGGATCCCTGGCAGTGTTGTATTTCGATGGGTTTGATTGTTTTCTCATTTTGGGAGCTGTGGAGCTCCGCACATGCCCCAACTCCCCACACTCATAGCAACCTCGACCTAGGGATGACTACGGGGCCTGAATCGGACCCCGAGAACCAAAATAACTTCTGGAAGAGCCAGATATTGACGAACCCTGAAATGATGGAGTGCGATAAGAGCTTTAAGCTGGGAGTGCAATGAATGATGACTGAACCGGGCAAGAACTAGATGAACTATAGCTAGCTGAAGAATCATGAGGAACTTGACAAGATGTTTGAGCGGGCCTAAAAGGATGACCTCTGCTGTAATGTGATTGGCCTCCAAATTAGCCATTACTAAAATCACCTAAACCACAAGGCCTCTTGCCTCCAACTCCACTCACTCAAGCTTGTGAACCTACTCTAATCGCCTAGCAATCTCAACCACCTGGTCAAACCTAGCATCCGTCTCGGCCTCTTGAGCCAAACTGTAACGTCGACCATAGTTGAGGTCATCAATGAATCTCTGGATTCTCTCTCTCTCTCGGTGGCAACCAACCATACTGCATGACATGCCAAATCTGCGAATCTCATCTGTACTGGTTCATAGTAATATCTCCCTGGCATAGCTGCTCAATGTCCCTATGCAACTCCTTTTTGTGAGTCCGTGGGACAAACTTCTCTAAGACAAGAACTGAGAACACATGCTATGTGAGTGGTATGACATCAACTAGCCTGCTTGACTCATAGGTCTCTCACCATCTGAAAGGCTGCCCCCTGTCAGCTGAAAACTAGTGAAGTTAACTCTGCTGGTGTCCACAATAACCTCTATGCTAAAAATTCGATGACACTGATCCAGAAAACCCTGAGCATCCTCTAACTCTCCTTCACTGAACTATGGAGGGTCAAGCCTCTTAAATCTCTCCAACCTCTTCTGCTCCTCATCGGACATAGGTGGACCATCCTCGACCCGAGCAGCAATAACTGGCTGAATCAGTAATAACCCCGGTGTTTGATAACCTAGAGCTAGTTGCCCTGGTGTACAGGCGGTGGGAGTCTAGGCTTCTTCCCCAGCCTATGAGGTTAATGGTTCAACCGGAATCATACCCGCCTGAGCCAAGCTCATGTAAACACTCAAGAACTGAGCCAAAGTCTCCTAAAGACCGGGTATAGCAATAGGCATCGCCAGTGCCTGAGCTAGTCACACTGGCTCAACATTATCCGAAACCTAATCCTCCGCTGGAGAAACTAGTGGATCCACAAGTGCGTCTCTAGCTATAGTGGAAGCCCTACCTCGGCCTCTATCTCGCCCCTGGCCTCCAGCGACCCTGACTGGTGGCGCTGGAGCCTGATCAACTAAATGTGTCTTCGCCATCTATGAGAGAATATAAGATTAATGGTTCAGATTTTGGGATTAACAAAGCCGCACGATAGGAATGCAAGAAAGTGAATTTTCCTAACAGTTTGGTAGCCTCTTGAAGATAAGTACAGACGTCTCCGTACCGATCTGAAAGATTTTACTAAACTTGCTCATGACTCGTGAGACCTAGGAAACCAAGTGCTCTGATACCAACTTGTCACGACCCAAACTCCCAGTGGGCCATGATGGAGCCTAATATTGCTTGATAGGTAAGCCAACAATTTCATAATGTGAGGCCCCTCAAATTTTCGATGAGTCCGAGGTCATAAAGCATGCTCACAAGTCGCATAAGTGTCGTCTTGCCTTCCCAACATATTAAAGGATGGAATAACTTAGATGACCATGATATTAAGTGTAGGTTGTTTAGGGTCTAAGGAGATCCCTAGAACCAAGCCAAGTTGGGAGTTATGCAATGGGTTAAAGTTTCAAATGAATTCGCACAAGACCCAAATTCAAACGGATGAAACTCCCAAAATATAAAGACTTATCTATTGATATACCTATCAAACTAAATCTCTTTGAGTCTAGTTTCCAACGCATAAAACCGTTTGTCATTTGGATATTCCTACAAAGAGTTATGGCCATTTTACCGGACCTATCTCATCTGGGCACCCAAATGTGCGATAGCGCACAAAAGAGGGGTTTCTGCCTTGTATGAGCACCCAGCTGCGCGGTCGTGCATGTAGGATCCCTATAAATACCCCCAAGGTCGGGGAAAGAGAGTGTCTAAGTCATTTCTTTGAGCTAGGGCTTGCTCTATCAAGGAGAATCTGTCCTATACTTCCCTCCCATGAACCAAGGTAATATTTTTGGAGTATTTTGAGTTGATTGCTACTCCTAAACACTTATATTAACAAGGATTCATCTCGAAGATCTATAGATTTCCATTCAAATCCCCAAACTGGCCAAGAACACTACAAGTTCGGATTCTCAAGAGTTTCACTATAAAAGGTATGTCTACCATCTGTAACTAATCTACAGTGATTATTTATGTATGAAATATGTGTTATGACTTATGGGATGGTGAATATTTATGTATGAAATATGTGTTATGACTTATGGGATGGTGATTGAAAGCAATAAGTTCCTAACCTAGTGTGTTATGACTTATGGGATAGTGATTGGAAGCAATAAGTGCCTAACCTAGTGTGTTATGACTTATGGGATTATTTATGTATGAAATATGTGTAAAATGGTTTAATTGATGAGATTGATGGTTTGGGAGTAAATTGTTCGGCATTCATGTGCGAATAGAAGTTGTGGATGGCCTTGAGACGATTGTGAGGTGAATCATTGGTGTGGAAGGTGGTTGTTAGGTGAAGAAATTCCATTAAAGGAGGTTGTAGAAAGATATGCACATTAGATATTTGATAAAAAAATCTAAATGACTTAATGTATAGTAATCTTACTAATATTGGTACAATTGTGTTGCATTGTTATAGATTGAAGTTTTTTAGTGTGGTGGACCATCGTAATATTATTAAGGGGCGAATTTCAGGTATGTTGGCTAAACTTCTCTCTTAGAATCGAATTCCATGATGATCCCGTAAGTTTCAAGTATGGGTGGCCCAGATTCCTAATTCCCATGCTCCGAGTTGTTCCTAATAAATTCGATTATACCAAGAAAGCATTGTGTTGAAATATGCATATACTCAAAAAGTGTACCAATTGATCCTATCTTATAATGATCTCTTCGAGAATGTGTTCAAGTATGATTTGTGTATGAAAATGTTATGACTTCAATTCGTGTTTCAAATGAAAGTTTATTATGCTTAACTTGGAATGAAAATTGATTGTGCTTAAGACTCATATTTTTCATATACATATTTAAAGTCTTGGTTCCAAATGCTCTTGTTTTCGATAATCTATGAGATGCTTAAAAGTGAAAGAAGTGAACATGAGATCTAAAATGTGGCCATCGTGCCAAGAAAGAAAGTTGTACTTGTGGCCAATAGTGCTAATGAAATCAAATGATGTATGAAAAAAAATTGTGAGATGACCCTTGATTCAACTGTTCCAAATTGACTCTGAAAATAGATTTGCCTAAAAGCTTATGTACTCAATTCATGTTCAAATGTGGTTGTTGAAATTGTGTATTGCCCTTTTGGGGCAAAGTACTTTCAAGAATAAATGGTGTGTCACTCGTTTATGATTTTAACTTGTGCTTCGATTGCCAATTATTTTTCTCCATTTGTTTGGAAAGAAATCCATTGTGTTTAAAGCCTTCATTACTAATGAACTTAGAGTTATGATTTCCAGAATATTTTATTTGTTGATATTTATGATGATGACCCTTGAAAGTAAAGAAATAAAAGTGTGGAATATGAGATACGACCATCGTGACATGAATGAAGAATCATATGTATGGCCAAGAGAGCCAATGAAATAATGATGTTGTGAGTGGTTAAAAGTATTAAAGAAGCTATATATGGTGTGAAAGGTTATGAGGTAAATGTATTTGTATTTCTGTTTCAATTGTGTGAAAACAAAAATGTTTTTGGGAGTATCGTTAGTCATCAAGGAAGGGTAGGTTGAAACAACCTAAAGCCCGAAACCTACACGTGCCGGTGTAGGGGTGATTGAGGGGTAAATCCCCATATTGATGTGTTGAGTTTTTTCCCCTTAAATGGGATGAGATTGATGCGTTGAGAATTTTCTCCTTGACTGGGATGACATTATTTCTAACCTTGGATTGGATGTCGACTCACACGGCATTTGTGGGGAGACAACCTAGTAGATCAGGTCGAGATCGGATGCCATGTTATGCACATGGTGGTTTTGTGGTGGAATGTCTTGGGCTGAGACGGCTTAGCCGATCGAGCTGAGATCGGACTCCGTGCTAAAAGTACGGTGGTATTGTGATTGGATGTCTTTGGGTGAGATGACTTAGCCGATCGGGCGGTGATCGGACTCCGTGCTAAAAATACGGTGGTATATCGGTGCTAAAGATCTCCCAACTTAAAAATAATGATATTTACTTGGAAAAAGTTATCTTCTTCTTAACTTGATGCTTTTAATATGTTTGAGGCTCTCATTGATCTTATGTTGTTTCTCCTTGTACTGTTACTAAATTCTTTGAGAGGGTGTTTAGCCTTACATACAAGTACTACTCTATATGTACTAACGTCCCTTTTATCCAGGGGCACTGCATCTTTAATAGATGCTAGTGGTTCCACAGCAGGCGGCATCAATCAGTGATAGCGGTACACCCTCTTCTCAGCTGACTTTGTGAGCCCCACTTCATTTGGGGTCTTGTATCTTTTGTTCTTTATGTATAGCGTTTGAGGTATTGTCGAGGCCTCGTCACTCGCACCATCAAATTACTCTTTCGTATCCAATAGAGACTCCGTAGACATGTTTTGGGTTTGTATTTTATATTGGGAAAGTCAAACTAGAAATGTTGTATTTGTATCACATGTTCCACTTCAAACTGTGAATGTGTAATGTATATTTGGGAATTATAAATGTAGTAACTAATGGTAATAGAATTGGTGTTATTCAGGAAATCCTCTCATTGTTTAATTAATGGAACACATCTTCGCTCTATTTATGGGTAGGAAAGCATCTAGCAGGCTTGCTTGACCGTGTTATCTCAGTTGAGCGCCGGTCGCACTCCCTGAGGTCGGGACGTGACACATAACAACAATGAACTCAAATAAAACAAGACGTGATAATATCACCAGCAAAAATATTATAAAATAACTAAGGAAAAACAACGGTAAAACTACAGTAACCGTCCCAAAGATCTGGTGTCAACGAGTACATGAGGACTACTAAATATCAAAATACAAAGCCAAATCCTCAATACAACTGTCTGAACAATGGAAAAGTAATAACAGAAGTAGATAAAAGAAAACTCCAATGCCTGCGAATGATATGGCAGCTACCTCGCAGTCTCCTCAACTGGTACCGGTGCGAACTCTATCAATCGCCGCGCCCAGAAGTACCTGAATCTGCACATGAAGTTCATAGTGTAGTATGAGTATAACCGGTTGCATAACCACTTATGCGGTCGCAGAATTGGCCGTAGAATTGCATTCTGCTAGTCTTTAGTAATTTGGTCATAACTTCTTGTAGAAGTGTCCAACTGACGAACGGTTTGAAGCGTTAGAAAGTAGATTCGAAGAGATTTAATTTGATAGGTATCCATCACATAACACTTTATATATAGGTAGATATTCTCGTCCAAATTTTGGTCTTGTGCATATTGTTATGCCCCAAAAATAGGAGAGCGCGACCGGCGCTCAACTGAGTGAACCCGGCCGAGCAAGCCTGTTAGATTTTCTTTACCCAAACTCATCCATGAATGGAGGTAATGCATATTTTCATTAATTAGACAATAAGGTGATCATGTCTACAATACCAGTTCATTACCCATAGTTTCATCATTTTAAAGTCTCAAATGGAACAAGTAATACAATCACAACATAACACAGTTTGAGTTTCCCAGCACCAATACACAACCCACACTATGTCTACGGAGACTCTATAGATAAAGAAGATTACTATGATAATGCCGACAACAAGGCCCCGGCTATACCTCAAACATAATACACAAAGAACAAAAGATACATGACGCCAGAATGAAGTGGGACTCACCACGTCAGCTGGGAAGAGGTTGCACCGCTATCACTGATCAATGTCTCCTGCCGTAGAACCACCTGCATCCATTAAAGCTGTAGTGCCCCCGACAAAAGGGACGTTAGTACCGTCAAA
This sequence comes from Nicotiana tabacum, assembly GCF_000715075.1. Lineage (NCBI taxonomy): Eukaryota > Viridiplantae > Streptophyta > Magnoliopsida > Solanales > Solanaceae > Nicotiana > Nicotiana tabacum. The sequence continues at coordinate 32,862,116 of NC_134098.1, forward strand.
TAGCACTAGTATGTATAACTAAACACCAATTTAAGAAAATGGAAGTACAATATGAATATGATGAATCAGGGCGACAATAGAATAGCATAGATAACCGTTTAAACCAGAGGAAGCTTATTAAGAGTAGCCATTAACATTTATAGAATTTAAGATGAGATCCCGTGTAACCATTTTCACACAAAGTGGCCCCGTCGCCTCACCCCAATGTATGAAGGTGGAGGTGTAAGAATAATACCAAAACTCTACTCAAGTGACCCTGCCGCCTCACCCCAATGTATGCGGGTGTAGGTATAATCACAGTACCAAAAACCATCACAAAGCGGCCATTCCGCCTCACCCCAATATATGCGGGTGGAAATGCATCAACGATACCAATACCTACACAAAGCGGCCATGCCGCCTCACCCCAATATATATATATGTGGGTGGTGGTGCAACAACAATACCAAAATCATACACAAAGCAGCATTGCCGCCTCACCCCAATATATGCCGGTGGAGGTGTAATCCCAATCACAATCTCTACACAATTTGGCATATTAATTTCCACATAAATCCCGACTTGGAATCATAACATGTAGATAGACAATCCATAGTTTGGAATACATCCTCAATTTATAATACAATGTGATAAGAGCATTTGAAACACGAATTGAACATATATCTTTGTCACAAAACTTATTCGGAATACTCGATGTGTAATAAATATTTTGGAACTTACAAGGATATTGGGGGTTCCAATTCTTAGAGAAGAGTTTAGCCAACATACCTCAATTAAGCTTCCTTAAACTCTAAAATGTTCCTGAATTCCTAGCAACTTCAATCTATTTTAGAAATATAACAAGTTGAACTAAAATTATGAAAATGATCATGGTTCTAGCTCATTTGAGCATTTTATCAAACACTAAGTGTGCATTAAAGTTTCAAGGTCCTTTTATGGAGGATTCTATCATTCTACAACCCATTCTTTATCATTCTTAGCTCAACAATCTTCTTACACCCTTTGATAACACATGCATGCAAGATGAACAATTCCCACACCAAAGAATTGTCTTACTAATTACCCATTTCTAGTTTGTTAATCTTCCAAGATTTGAGAAAGAATTGATGAATAAATTGTTGAAGATCACTCTCCCACTCTAGGGCATTTTCTCACTCACAAAATATCAAGTTTTGGCTCAAAGATGGTACAAATCGTCTATTTAACGAAGTAGGATCGGATTATAAAAACCCAAAAATAAAGCTCCGGAACAGGGTATGCGGTCGCATATGCGACAGCATAATGATTATGCGGTCCGCAGAATAGGCCGTATAATTTCCCTCCAGAACTGGGCAAATCTGACTCGGTCTGCGGTCATTATGCGGCCCGCAGACCTGTTCTGCGATCGCATAATGCACCGCAGAACTGGTCTGCGGTCGCATAATGCGCCATGGAACCACCCTCAGAAAAATCTCAAAACTGGATATTGTCACGCCCCAACCTCATGGAGCACGACCGGCACTCAACCGAGTGGACCCGGTCGAGGAAGCCTGCTAGACACTATCTACTCGACTCACCTGTGATCCAGAGAAGGCATGCTCTCATTAGTTGGGCAGTGGAAAGTTCATACATATATACATTACAAAGTCGTTTCATTTTGTTATATCATTGTTAAGTTTCAAAATACATACATCCTTATGACTAAGTGGAACAAGAGCCCAAAATACAACATGATCCGTTGGCCTTTCTAACACACATATGCAACCCACATAGTGTCTACGGAGCCTCTAATGATACAAAAGAGAGTAAAGATGGTGCCGGCAACAAGGCCCCGGCTATACCTTAAAAGGTGACCACAATATAAAACAAAGGTACAATACATGATCCCGGAATGAAATGGGGCTCACCGAGTCTGCTGAGAAGAGGATGCAACACTATCTGTGATCAACACTGTCTGCTATGGAAACGCCTGCATCCATTTAAAGATGCAGCGCCCCCAGCAAAAGGGACGTTAGTATGTCGAATAATACTAGTATGTAAAACTAAAACACTGTCTCAATAGAATGAGCAATAATACAGGGGGAAACAGTCAAGAATGCAATATGATCTTAAAATAACACTAAGACATCAAGTTAAGGATCACATAGATTTTTAAATCCATTCCCGCATTATTTCGTTGGATGGTTTTTAATGCCAATATGCCACAATCCACAATACCACTGTGTTCTTACACGGAGTCTGATCTCGGCCCGATCGGCTAAGCCATCTCATCTGAGACATCAACCATATTCACAATTTCATCCACAATACCATCATGTTCTTACTCGAGTCTGATCTCGGCCCGATCGGCTAAGCCATCTCATTCGAGCCATCACCCCTTTTCAATCAGTCATCTCACTTCATATTTCTTTCCCATCTTTTCAGTACAATGGCACGAGTGGCCCCAATTATAAAGTTATTCTTTGCGCTTGGCCGTATTTCATGATTCAGGTTCTTTTTCACATTTCAACATTTTTATTATGATCAACAACAACACGATTTTTCATTCAAGACTTTATTTCACATGTGACCAATTTAGAATCTAAGGCACATATTCTAAGTTTGAACATTTCCTCAAAGGACGAGATAACATGATGGAAACATGGGAATATATATTACACATATATTTTCAAAACAAGCACACCCGGGATAGAAATTCGTAGGACGTTCATTTTGGGACTTGCATCGATTTCATGAATACCATGGGATTCAATTCTAAGAAGAGGGGGCTTAGCCAACATACCTCAATTGAGCTTCTTAAAACTCTAAGATGTTCCGGAATATTAGCAACTTCAATCTATTTTAGCAATATAGCAAATATTGAATCATAAATTAGGAAAACGATCATGATTCTAGCTCACTTGAGCATTTTATCCAACACTATGTGTGTATTAAGGTTCCATGGCCCTTTTATGAAAGACTTCACCATCCCACACCCCATTTTTTTTTATCTTTAACTCACAACCTCCCCACATACCTTAAGAATACATGCATGCAAGGTAAGCACTCCCATCCCCATGAACTACCTTACTAATTGCCCATTCTAGTTACATTCCGAATTTAAGAGCTTGGTGATAGAATCTTACCTCTTAGGATGAATACCTAGGGTGCTTCTCTTGATAATCTTCAAAGGTTTAAACAAGAATTGAAGAGAAATTTTTTATGAGGATCACTTTCTCCCTCTAGGACTCTCTCTCTCTCACTCCAAAGATATCAAAAATAAGCTCAAAATGATCTATGGGATGTGTTTTAACGGAATAGGGTCAGGATGAAAAACCCCAAAAATGAAGCTCTAGAACAGGTTCTGCGGTTGCATATGCAAACTCATAATGATTATGCGGTCCGTGAAATGACCGCAAAAGGTGGCTCTGGGAGCTGGGCTGGCCTTCTTCACTCTGCGGCCGTTATGCGGCCCGCAGACCTGTTCTGCGGTCACATAATGCGCTGCAGAACCTCCCTCCGCAAAAGTCTAAGGATGACTATGCGACCAAAGTGCGGCCCGTGAAATAGTTATGCGGTCGCATGATTAGCCGTGAAATTGATATACAAAATGTCCCAGAAAACTGCCTCACTCTACGACCATTCTATGGTCCGTAGATTGGTTCTGCAGCCGCAGAACGGGCCGCAGAAATGCCTACTTCTGCCCAACATTTTCCTTCAACTCCCCAGCACACTGTTCAATCCAAAAAGTCTGAATTGCGGCTCGTAAGCTCGCCGCGAAGAATTCGAGTTTTTTTAGAAAATATTTTACGGGGCCTTATGCGGTCAGAGTGCGGCCCGCGAAATAGTTTTGCCGTCGCATAATGGGCCGCGAAAATGACTTCAAAAATGGTCGAAAAGACTGTTTCACTTTGCAACCATTATGCGGTCCACAGAGTGATTCTGCAGCCGCATAGTGGGCTGCAGAAGTTCATTCCTTCTGCCCAAATGTTTCCTTTACTTTACGGTCTATAATCCTCAAACACGTAAGCCCAGTTCGGCGCCACGAAACATTATTTTTCCTTTGCGAAATTTTACGGGGCCTTACATTCTCCCCCACTTAGGGTCATTCGTCCTCGAATGAGGGTCAAAGTGCACTATAAGCATCTGATACGACTCAATTTTCATACCACACACCAGCAAACCCAAATTTTACTAACTCCCTAAATTTCCAAATATTTTGCCAGAGTTTCCCTTGTAACTGGGTCTATCCACCTGCCAGAGAACCCATAAACACATCCTAACAACATATACATAATTCAACGACGTAACATAACACAAAACAACAGCAACTGTGGCCTCACAAGCAATTTATTACCAGAAAAGGAACACCCTTAACACTAATTGTACAAATGATACATGATTCATAGAAGGTAACCCTTAGAATTTTCATAGAACACAACTTTATAAATACATGGCTATTCAAACAAATAATGATACTTTTTCTTAATTTCTTCTAGTGGGGTATAAAAATTTATGACTCCAAGTAGTGTTTCAAGTGAAGGCTATTATGCCAAATTGTGTAAGAAGTCTCAATGTGCTTAATACTCTTAATTGCTCATAGGTGTACTAAAAGTCGTGATTAGAAATTCTTTGTTGTCGATAATCTATAAAGATGCTTGAAAGTGAAAGTAGTGAGTTGGGGATATAAAGTATGAATACCGTGCCAAGAATGAAAGTTATACTTGAGGCCAATAGAGCCAACGAAATGAAATGATGTGTGAAATATTATGAAATGAGCCTAGATTCAACTATTCCAAATTGACTCCGAAAATAGAATTATCTAAAAGCTTATGTACTCAAGTCATGTCCAAATGTGGTTGTTCGAACTAATGTTATGCTTGGTAGGTATTTCCAATATGTTTTGAGCTCTTACATAATCATGAGTTGAAATGGTGTATTGCTCTTTTGGGGAAAAGTATTTCAAGAATAAATGGTGTGTTACTCATTTGTGGTTTTAACTTGTGCTTCCATTGCCAATCATTTTACTCTATTTCTTGGAAAGGAATCCACTGTATTTAGAGTCTTCATTGCCAATGAACCTAAAGTTGTGATTTCTGGAATATTGAATATGTTGATATTTATAATGATGATTCATGAAAGAGAAGATATGAAAGTGTGGAATATGAAATACGGCCATTGTGCCATGAAAGAAGAATCATATGTATGGCCAAGAGAGACAATGAAATAATAATGTTATAAGTGGTTGAAAGTACAGATTAAGTGATATATGGTGTGAAAGGTTATGAGATGTAACCTATTTATACTTTTGTTTCCAACATGTTATAAGCCCCTACGTTCTTGCGAGTAAAGACTGTGATGTTCCTAAATGTTCTAAATGTTCTTAATGTTCTATGATCACCCATGGCAATGTAAGGCCCCGTAAAATTTCGCAAATACGTGTTGAGGATTGTATAAAGGAAAACAATTGCACCGCAAAGTAAAGGAAAAAATATTTTGGGCAGAAGAAATGCACTTCTGCGGCCGCAGAATCACTCTGCATACCGCATAATAGCCGCAGAGTGAGGCAGCTATTTGGGCCAATTTTGATGTCAATTTCGCGGCTAATTATGCGACCGCATAATCATTTCGCGGGCCGCACTTTGATCGCATAAACAGCCTTAGGATTTTGTAGAGGGAGGTTCTGCGGCACGTTATGCAACCACAGAACAGGTCTGCAGTGCATTATGCGACAGCATAACGGCCGCAAAGTGAGGCAGACTAACCTAGTTCCGGAGGGCCATTTCGCGGACCGCATATCCTATTCCGGGGCAACATTTTTAGGTTTTTATAACCCGACCCTACTTCGTTAAATAAACGATTTGTCCCCTTTTTTTGAGCTAAAATCTGATGTTTTAGAGAGAAAGGAGAATGTCTTAGAGAGAGAGGAAACCCTAGGCTAAATTTTCATCAACCTTTGCTCAAATCTTGGAAGATTAACAACGAAAACTCACAAGGTCTTCATCCTAGAGATAAGATTCTACACCCTAACCCTCAATTTCGAATTTCGACTAGAATATGGGTAATTAGTAAGATAGTTTTTGGGCATGAGAGTTGTTCATCTTGCATGCATGTGTTATCAAAGGGTGTAAAAAGATTGTTGAGCTAAGAATGATAAAGAATGGGTTGTGGGATGATGTAATCCTCCATGGAAGGACCTTGAAACCTTAATGCACACCTTGTGTTTGATATAATTTTCAAATGAGCTAGAACCATGATCATCCTCCTAATTTTGGTTCAATTTATTATATTTCTAAAATAGATCGAAGTTGCTAAAAATTCCTGAACATTTTAGAGTTAAGGAAGGTCCATTGATGTATATTGTCTAAACTCTTCTCTTAGAATTGAATCCCACGATCTTCATGTAATTTATGTAAGTCCCGAGTTGTTCATTATAAAATTGGCTATTCCGAATAAGTTTGTGTTGAAAGCTATATGTTCAATATGTATACCAAATGCTATTATCATGTCATGTTATCATTTGAGAATGGGTTCAAATATGGGATGTGCATTAAAAATGTTCGACTTCAAGTCAAGTTCAAACGAAGGCTATTATGCCTAATTTTGTGAAGAATCTCTATGTGCCTTAGACTCTTAATTGCTCACCTAAGTACTACATAGCTTGATTTGAATTGTTGTTGATGTTGTTGATGATGAAGATGTTAGAAAGTTAAAAGGTGAGCATGAAATACTATATATGGACAATGTGCTAAGAATGATTTTATAATTATGGCCACTAGTGCCAATAAAATGAAAAGATGTGAAAGAAGTATGAAATGCAATGATTGATATAAAAAAAGGTTGATGTCTCGAATAAGACAGCCTAGTCGATCGGGGTCAAGTAGGAGACACTGATCAGTGATAGCGGTACACCCTCTTCCCAGCAGACTTGGTGAGCCCCACTTCATTTCGGGGTCAAGTATATTTTGTTCCTTATGTATTATGTTTGAGGTATAGCCGGGGCCTTGTTGCTGGCACTATCATAGTACTCTTCTGTATCTATAGAGGCTCCGTAGATATGGTGTGGGTTGCATATTTGTGATGGGGCAGTTAAACTATTTATGTTATGGTTGAATTACTTATTCCACTTCAGACCATGGAAATGTATGTAAATTGAGTCTTTAAAATGAAGTATCTAATGGTAATGAATTGGTATTGCAGACATGATCATCTTATTGTCTAGTTAACGAAAATGTGTATCCTATTTATTCATGGATGAGTTTGGGTAGAAGAAAATCTAATAGGCTTGCTCGACCGGGTTCACTCGGTTGAGCGCCGGTCGCGCTCCCCGATTTCGGGGTATGACAAGCAAGTACAAGTAAGTGATAGTATGAGCATGAAATGTGGTCGTTGCCTAAATGAGAATTATGAAGTGTTATATGTCCCAATAGTTTCAACTATAGTTGTATGCTTCTTAAATAATGTATGTAAATGACTTCAATTGTTAAGTCCCCAAGAGTCATGAACCTAAATAATGACCTCAAAATGTCAAGGGAGTGAATAATAAGATGGAAGGGAGATGTTCTTTGTTAAATGATGATGAACCTTAAGAAAAGGAATTGGGCCCATGTGCCATTGAAATCGATTTATTGTTTTACCATGCATGCGCTAATGTAATGAGTTGTGTTTCTCCATGATGAGCATAAACATGAAGTATTCCAATGATATGAGAAATTACGACCTTAAATGTAATGACAAACTATGTCGCTTTGAGTTTATATATGGTATTGTGATTAGGATTACACCTCCACTCGCATACATTGGGGTGAGGCGGCAAGGCCGCTTTGTGTAGAGATTGTGGTATTGTGGAATACAGCTCCACCTGCATATATTGTGGTGAGGCGGCATGACCGCTTTGTGTAGGAATTGTGGTATTGTGATACACCTCCACCTGCATATATTGGGGTGAGGCGACATGACTGCTTTGTTTAGGCATTGTGGCATTGTAATGCACCTCCACCTGCATATATTGGGGTGAGGCGGCATGACCGCTTTATGTAGGAATTGTGTTATTCTGATACACCTCCACCCGTATTTATTGGGGTGAGGCGGCAGGGCTGCTTTGTGTAGGGATTTTGGTATGGTGATACACCTCCACCCGCATATATTAGGGTGAGGCGGTAGGGCCGCTTTGTGTAGAGATTGTGGTATCGTAATACACCTCCACCCGCATATGTTGGGGTGAGGCGGCAAGGCCGCTTTGTGTGAAGGTGGTTATGGAGGATCCCCGACTTAATATCTATAAATTTTAATGGAAGATCTTGATAAATTTGCTTGACATTAACGGATTTCTAAGCCCTTTTACTGTTACCATGATTAATCATATTCATGTTGTATTTCCAAGCCCTTGAATATGTATATTTGTATTGTGTAAGTGAACACTGTGAACGGTCTATGAAACGCACACATGTATTGTATAGGTGATACTGTGAACAGTCTATAAGACGCATAGGTGTATAATATAATATGTGAACACTAAGGACGGTCTATGAAATGTATTTGTGAAAAATAAGAGAGGAAGGTGCCATTTTTATTAGACTTGTTTGTACATGTTGTTACAATTACATTATATTATGTATTCCATGTATAGTTCATATGGCGCAGTTGATCCTAGAATAAGGTTAGAATGATGTAAGTATAATAAGACATGAAATGTGATTCTATTGGATGTTTCGTAGTTTCTTTATGTACTTTATTTGCCTCTTATTTGAGTTACTGTATTTTCATATGTTGTTTTGACGGCCTTACATACGAGTACTATTCCACATGTACTCATGTCCCTTTTGCCGGGGCCGCTGCATCTTTTAATGGATGCAGGTATACTTCTACAGTATGATATGGACCTTTGATAGGGATCTTCATCACTACTCAGCTTATGGTAAGCCCACTACAGTTCTAGAGGGTGTTTGGGTCTAGTTCATTTTATGTATATAGGTATCTATTATCATAGAAGATCCATGTACACTGTGGGTCATGTAATTAAAGATTTGAGTTTTGTCATGTATTTATGTTCACAGTTATTTATTAGGCTACGCACCCATCATGAGAAAGATTGTAGGCTATTGAACCAAATGTATTCAATTTAAAAGTCATGATCTAATGATGTTTTGGTAAATCATGAATGAGTAATGATGAGAGCTTAATGTAAATTAGGCTTGCTATACTAGGTTTACTCGGTTGAGCGCCGGTCGCGCTCCTCAAGTTTAGGGCGTGACAAACTTGGTATCCGAGCATGGTTTAGGAGTCCTAAGGTGCCATAAAGCTGTGTCAGTAGAGTCCCTCTTATCAGTTTCACGCCCTGAACTCGGGGAGCACGACCGGCGCTCAACCGAATAAACCCGGCCGAGCAAGCCTTTTAGATTTCCTCAACCCAAGCTCATCCATGAATAAAGAGAATACATATTTTCATTAATCAAACAATAAAGTGATCATGTCTGCAATACCAATTCTTATCATTAGTTACTTCATTTTAAAGTCTCAAATTTCACACACATATTTCATAGTCTGAAGTGGAATAAGTAATTCAAACACAACATAACTAGTTTGACTTCCCCAGCACCAATATACAATCCACACTATGTCTACGGAGCCTCTAATTAATACAAAAGAGTACTATGATTATGCCGGCAATAAGGCCCCGGCTATACCTCAAACACAATACACGAGGAACAAAAGATACGTGACCCCGAAATGAAGTGGGGCTCACCAAGTCTACTGGGAAGAGAGTGTACCGCTATCACTGATCAGTGTCTCCTGCTATGGAATCACCTGCATCCATTGAATATGTAGCGCCCCCGGCAAAAGGGACGTTAGTACATATGGAATAGTACTAGTATGAATGACAAAACACCCTCTCAATAGAACGGTAAATAATACAAACAAGAATAATCATAATATCAATGGAAACCTTAAACAACATCAAAGCTCAAATTAGGACCAAGACAGTGTTTAAATTAATTTCCATATCTTACGTTAGGAGATTTTTAGTACCAACAATGTCACCTTTCACAATACCAATATTCACATTACCAATACCACCGTACTTGTAGCACGGAGTCCAATCACAACCCGATCGGCTAGGTCATCTCATCAGAGACGTCAACCACAATCATAATTTCCAACACAATCACCACCATGTGTGCGGCATGGTGTCCGATTACGACCCGATCAGCTAGGCCGTCTCATTTGAGACATCATCCATTTGTACCAATCATTTGGTTTCATACCTCTTTCACATCTTTTCATTTCATTGGCACTAGTGGCCACAATTATATAATCATTCTTGGCACATCGACCGTATTTAGTATTTCATGCTCACCTTTCTCACTTTCAAATATCACCATCATCAACAACAACAAAGCATTACAATCAAGGTTTATAGCACACATGTGAGCAATTAAGAGTCTTAGACACATAAAGACTTTTCACCAAATTTGGCATAATAGCCTTCGTTCGAATTTGACTTGGAGTCGAAACACTATTATTGCACTGCCCATACTTTGAACATATTCTCAAATGAAAACATAACATGATAGAAGTATTTTGGAATACCTATTGAACATATATCTTTCAACACAAGCTTATTCGAAATAGCCACTTTCATAATGAACAATTCGGGACTTAAATAAATTATATGAATACCATGGGATTCAGTTCTAGGAGAGGAGTTTAGCTAACATACCTCAATTCCATCCCTTAATTATACTACAACGATCCACTACACTAAGCAATTTCAATCTACAATAACAATATCCAATGGGACCAATATTAGTAACAAATTCCATAATTTAGGCCATTTAGGCATTTTATCAAATACCTAGTAGGTATGATTCTCTACACCTCTTAACCATTGAATTAGTTCATACGACTACTACCATTTACCAACAATTTATCCCACCATCAATCTTAAACAGTTCATAACTTTCAACATCACATACATGACCATCCATCCACACCCAACCAACAAAATTCCATCTAATAATCACCTTTCAATCTCTACAATGGTTATATATTTAAATTGGGAACTTATGGCTTCCAATCACCATACCATAAGTTCCAATACTTAGTTCATACTCATATGCCCATAATATATCTATACCTGTAAGTCTAAGGTTGTAGGATTACCTTTTGGAAGAAATCTTGCAAAACCCTCCTTTGAGTTCTTGAAGAAATTTTTCGAAAATCTATGTATCTTATGGAGGATTGAGTTAGTTTTAGGGTTGAATTGATAGAATGAAACACAAAATTAGTAGGGATTACTCACCTTGAAGATGGGGGGAATTGGAGATCTTGAGAGAGTGGAGGAAAACCCCAAAGTTCGGCCAAGAAAAATGGGGTAAAATGAACCCCGAATAAGTATATAGAATTTCGGGCACCACAAGTGGCGTGGGGGCGCTGCCTGTGGTGCTGGTACTAGTACCTGAAAGAAATCCCTACGTCAGGGATAGTGCCTCACGCTACCCTGGGCATTGGCGATGAGAAATCATTTCTAAATTGCCCGAAAATGGACATAACTCTTTCATACAATGTCCGAATTCAACGATTCGTTTTGCTATGGCTCCGTATTTCAATACGGGTATAATGCTTCAATCAAAACTGAATTTGGATCTCATTTGCTTAATATGATACCACTTATACTCAAAGAAATGACGTCGCTGAAACACTTTTGATGTCAAAATAATGCGGTTCCACCCCATAGGTCTCCTTTGATACTCGAATACGTTATTCCCGAATACCGTTGTTGCACTTTAAAATATTAAATCATAAGAAAATTTTAACGGGGCCTTACATTCTCCCCCGCTTAAGATTATTCGTCGTTGAATGAGGGTTAGAATCTACCATAGATACCCAATGTGACTTAAATCCTCATCCACACTCCAATAGTTCCCAATTTTACTAACTCCATCAATTTCAAAAACATTCGCTAGAGTCTCCCCTATGACTGAGCCTATCCACCTGTCAGAGAATCCCAGAAACTAATCCTACAACATATACATAATCCGATGAAGCAATATAACATAAAAACAACACCAATCGTGGCCTCATAAGCAAAATACATTACCAGAAAAGGAACACCCTTAGCATAAGCTGTACAAATGATACGTAACTCACATGGAACAATTTCATAGAATGATTACATAGCTATTCAAACAAATAAGGGTAGTTCTTCTTCATTTCTTCCTCGGACTCCCATGTGGCCTCTTCCTCCTACTGGTTTCGCCATAACACCGGAGGTAATTTCTCTATTTCTCAACTTTCGGACTTGCCGATCAATAATAGAAACTGGAATCTCTTCATAAGCCAATTCCTCATTAACCTCAATAGTCTCTACCGGAACAATGAGTGTCGGGTCTCCAACAACTTTCTTCGACATAGACACATGAAATACTGGGTGTACTGATGACATCTCAGGTGGTAGCTCAAGCTTGTACGCCACCTCACCAATCCTCTTAATAATTTTTTACGGTCCGACATACCTCAGACTCAATTTCCCTTTCTTACCAAATCGCATTATACCTTTCATGGGGAAAACCTTCAAGAATACCCCAATCGTCTTCTTTGAACGCTAAATCCCTATGACAAACATCTTAATAGGACTTTTGATGACTCTGAGCAGTCTTCAACCGCTCCTTAATGATATTAACTTTATCCATAGCCTGATCCACGAGTTCTGGACCTATCAACTCTGCTTCCCCAATTTCGAACCACTCAATGGGAGATCTTTATCTCCTTCCATATAAAGCCTCAAACGGTGCCATCTGAATGCTATCATGATAACTATTGTTGTAGGCAAATTCTATGAGTGGAAAATGATCATCCCAGCTTCCTTTGAAGTCTAGAACATAAGCGCGCAACATATCCTCGAGCGTCTGAATGATCCGCTCGGCCTTCCCGTCAGTAAACGGGTGAAAGGATGTACTAAGATTAACCTGAGCACCCAAGCCTTGCTGAAATGTCTTCCAAAAATTAGCAGTGAATTGTGCTCCCCGATCAGAAATGATAGAAACTAGAGTGCTATGCGACCTGACTATTTTTTTGATATACAACTGAGCATATTGTTCTGCTGTATCGGTAGCCTTAATTGGCAAAAAAGGGGCTAATTTCGTGAGTCGATCCACAATCACCCAAATCGAGTCAAACTTACGAGGAGTGTGAGGTAGTCCTACCACAAAGTCCATATTAATCATTTCCCACTTCCATATTGGAATTTCTATGTTCTGTGCCAACCCACCGGGCCTTTGGTGTTCGGCCTTCATTTGCTGACAATTTGGACATCTCGCCACAAAGTACGCTACATTTCTCTTCATATCATTTCACCAATAGACTTCCTTAAGATCATGATACATTTTCGTAGAGCCCGGATGCACGAAATACCTAGAAGTGTGAGATTCGGTCATAATTCTTTTTCGGAGACCATCCACGTTTGGAACACATAGTCACCCTTGGTACCTTAGTGTACCATCAACCATGCCAAGAGAAAAGGCTATGGTCTTATGTTTATGAATCCCCTATTTTAGTAGTGCCAACATTGTATTGTTGTATTGTTTCTCCTTAATTTCCACAACAAGTGATGATTCAACCTTATTTTGTACAATCACTCCTCCTTCACTATAGTCCGCAAGACGAATTCCCAAACTATCCAATCGGTGAACTTCCTTGGCCAATGGCCTTTGATATTCCTCCAAGTGTGCTAAACTACCCATAGAATTCCAGCTAAGAGCATCTGCCACAACATTAGCCTTCCCCGGATGATATAAAATATCAATGTCAAAATCCTTGAGTTATTCAAGCCATCTTCTCTGCCTCGGATTCAATTCCTTCTGTTTGAAAATATATTGAAGGCTCTTATGGTCTGTGAATATAACAACATGGAACCCATATAAATAATGACACCAAATATTCAATGCAAATACCACCGCCGCAACTTCTAAGTCATGTGTTGGATAGTTCTTTTCATGATTCTTGAGTTGCCTCGAAGCGTAAGCTATAACCTTGCCATGTTGCACTAATACACATCCAAGCCTGATTCTTGAAGCATCACAATATACCACAAATCCATATATACCCTCTGGTAGGGTCATCACCGGTGATGTAGTCAATCTTGCTTTCAACTCCTGGAAGCTCCTTTCACAAACATCTGACCATTGGAACTTAATTGCCTTCTACGTCAATTTAGTCAACGGTGAGGCAAGAGTAGAGAACCCCTCCACAAACTTTCTGTAATACACAGCTAAGCCTAAGAATGTGCGAGTCTCTGTTGGTGTTGTAGGCCTCTGCCAATTCTTCACAGCTACAATGTTTTGAGGATCAACCTTAATTCCTTCACTAGAGACGACATGACCCAAGAATTTGACAAATTCAAGCCAAATTTCACACTTTGAAAACTTTGCATATAACTCATGCTGATAAAGGGTTTGCAAAATTACCCTGAGATGATCAGCATGGTCCTCTCGAATTCGTTAATATAGAAGAATATCGTCAATGAAGACTATCACAAAGGAGTCAAGAAAAGGCTTGAAGAATCGATTCATAAGATCCATGAAAGCTGCTGGGGCATTTGTTAGCCCAAAAGACATCACCAAAATTCAAAGTGCCCATATCCGATTCTAAAAGCTATTTTCGGAATATCCTGCTCCCTGATCTTCAATTGGTGATACTCGGATCGTAAATCAATTTTGGAGAACTACTTAGCACCTTGCTATTGGTCAAACAAGTCATTTATCCTTGGCAGTGGGTACTTATTCTTGATCGTGACCTTGTTGAGCTGCCGATAGTCAATACACATTCTCAGTGACCCATCTTTCTTCCTTACAAAGAGAACCGGTGCGCCACAAGGTGACACACTCGGCCGGATGAAACCCTTTTCTAACAAGTCTCTCAATTATTCCTTTAGCTCCTTCAATTCTACCGGTGCCATTCTGTAGCGTGGAATAGATATAGGATGTGTGTCTGGCATCACATCAATCCCAAAATCAATATCTCTGACTAGTGGTATCCCAGGGAGTTCATCTGGAAAGACTCCCGGAAATTCATTCACAACAGGCATAGACTCAAGTGTAGGTGCCTCAACATCGGTGTCCGTAACCCGGACCAAAGAGTAAATACACCCCTTGTTGATCATTTTTGTGGCCTTGAGGTACGAAATAAACCTACCCTTCGGCACTACATCATCACCCTTCCACTCAATAATTGGCTCATTTGGAAATTTGAACCTAACAGTCCTGGTTCGGCAATCAAGCTTGGCAAAACAAGAATAAAGCCAGTCCATCCCCATTATTACATCAAAATCGACCATTCCCAATTCAATGAGATCAGCCATGGTGTCCCGACCATGCAACGTGACAACACAATCCCTAAAAACCCATGTGGCCAAAATAGACTCACCAACCAGAGTAGATACAGAGAACGGCTCATGAAGTTGTTCCGGTTCTATCCTAAACTCCATAGCTATATAAGGAGTGACATATGACAAAGTGAAACCTGGATAAATAAGAGCATACACATCATGAGATTGGACAGTCAATATACATGTGACAATAACTGGAGAAGCCTTTGAATTATGGTGACCCCTCATAGCATAGAAACGGTCGGATCCTCCCGAACTCTGTGCTCCACCCCTAGCTGCATCACGCCCTGCGGGTGTTGAAGTGCCTCGAGCTGGAGGAGGTGCTGCAGATGTAGTAGCTGCAGAACTGGCTGGCTGTGACGTGCCCCTACGCGCACCCTGGCGAGATAAACCACAATCCCTCTGAATGTGACCCCTCATTTCATACCCGTAGCATATGGGTAAGTCCATGTAGCATATTCTTAAGTGCATCTTTCCACACCTAGGGCATGGGGGTTTTTGTTGCTGCTGGAATCTACCAGCATGCCGACCCTGCTGGTAGGATCCCCTGTTGCCCTGACCGGGCCTGAAACGGCTCAACTGCTACTGACTGGTCCCTGATCGTTGTGCACTAACTGAAGACTGAGAAAAGGACTGGGACGACCCTGATGACCCTCCCCTGAATGCTAACTTGCCGCCACCAGAAGAACCACCAAAGTTGCATGCAGATCGGGCCTTATTACTACCTTCTCGCTCCATTCTGTTCCTCAATTTGCGGGTCTCTGTGGCTTGAGCGAATGCCACCATCTTCCCATAGTTCATATCAAAATTCAAGGCTGTTGTAGCGGCCTCATTAATTACCAAGGGACTAAGGCCCTATACAAATCGGCGCACTCAAGCCTCCATCGTACGCAACGTGTAAATAGCATACTTAAACAGGTACGCGAATTTCATATGGTAATCCCACACACTCAGGCTACCTTGCCTCAGGTTCTCAAACTCAGCAGCACGAGTAGCCTTAGTTACAGCAGGCAAGAAATGATCAATGAAGGCATCGGCAAACTCACTCCACCTCGTCGGAGTGCTCCCTTCTTCATGCGACTTCTCCCATAGTTCAAACCAAGAATATGCCACATCTTTCAGGCGGTAGGAGGCCAATTCCACTACCTCTGTCTCAGTAGCACACATAACTCGGAGAGACTTGTGCATCTCATCAATGAAGTCCTGGGGTCCTCATCTGGGTTAGTACCCATAAACACTGGAGGATCCAACTGGAGAAACCTGTTCACCCTGGAACTAGCAGAATCTCCTAGCTGACAAGATGAAGTGGGTGCAACATTTTACCTCTAGGTTTGGGAAGCCACTATTTGAGCCAACATCTGTATGGATCCCCTAAGATCCCCATCAGAAACATTGGAATTGGAAGCTGGTGCTAGAGGTGGAACTGGTATCAGTTGGAGGGACCGTTGCACCCTCAGTAGGTGTAGGGACAAGTGCGATCTGTTCAGTTGTAGTAGAATCAGGCAGTGTAGTAACTGGAGGAATATTCTCACTCCTTGGGTTCTCACCCGCATCATCAAATATAGGATCAACTGCCACTCTTGGGGTGACATCGGCTCTTTGGCCAGTTCTTGCCTTTTTCTTAGGCGTCATATGCTGAAAATTAGAGCAACGCACGAGTTAAAGGAGGAACAATCTTACAACCAGCTTTATCGTACGATCAAGAACATGAAAGAAGGGTATTATTCCTAAATGCCCATGCAGCATCCTAATTATAGATGTGGTCGACAACACACTGATAATAAGGACTCTACTAGACATGGCTCCGAGACATCGTAGGACACTTTAAAACCTAGGGCTCTGATACCAAGTTTGTCACGCCCCAAAAACCGAGGAGCGCGACCAGCGCTCAACCGAGTGAACCCGACCGAGCAAGCCTATTAGATTCCTTCTACCCAAACTCATCCATGAATAAAGAGAATACATATTTTAATTAATCAAACAATAAAGTGATAATGTCTGCAATACCAATTCTTATCATTAGTTACTTCATTTTAATGTTTCAAATTTCACATACATTTTTCATAGTCTGAAGTGGAATATGTAATTCAAACACAACATAAATAGTTTGACTTCCCCAGCACCAATATACAACTCACACTATGTATACGGAGCCTCTAATAGATACAAAGGAGTACTATGATAATGCCGAAAACAAGGCCCTGGCTATACCTCAAACACAATACATGAGGAACAAAAGATACATAACTCTGAAATGAAGTGGGGCTCACCAAGTCTGCTGGGAAGAGAGTTTACCGATATCACTTATCAGTGTCTCCTGCTGTGGAACCACCTGCATCCATCGAAGATGCAGCGCCCCCGGCAAAAGGGACGTCAGTATAAATGGAATAGTACTAATATGAATGACAACACACCCTCTCAATAGAATGGTAAATAATACAAACAAGAATAATCATAATATTAATGAAAACCTTAAACAACATCAAAGCTCAAATTAGGACTAAGACAGTGTTCAAATTAATTTCCATAACTTTCGTTGGGAGATTTTTAGTACCAACAATGTCACCTTTCACAATACAAATATTCACATCACCAATACCACTGTAGTTATAGCACGGAGTCCGATCACGACCCGATCGGCTAAGTCATCTCATCAGAGACATCAACCACAATCATAATTTCCAGCACAATCACCACCATGTGTGCGGCATGGTGTCCGATCACGACCCGATCGGCTAGGCCATCTGGCATCATACATTTATACCAATCATTTGGTTTCATACCTCTTTCACATATTTTCATTTCATTGGCACTAGTTGCCATAATTATATAATCTTTCTTGGCACATCGACCGTATTTAGTATTTCGTGCTCACCTTTATCACTTTCAAACATCACCATCATCAACAACAACAAAGCATTACAATCAAGGTTTCTAGCAGACATGTGAGCAATTAAGAGTCTTAGACACGTAGAGACTTTTCACCAATTTTGGCATAATAGCCTTCTTTCGAATTTGACTTGGAGTCGAAACACTATTATTGCACCGCCCATATTTTGAAAATATTCTCAAATGACAACATAACATGATAAAGGTATTTTGGAATACCTATCGAACATATATCTTTCAACACAAGCTTATTCAGAATAGCCACTTTCATAATGAACGATTCATGACTTACATAAATTACATGAATACCGTGGGATTCAATTCTTGGAGATGAGTTTAGCCAACATACCTCAAATCCATCCCTTAATGATACTACAATGATCCGCTACACTAAAAAACTTCAATATACAATAACAACATCCAATGGGACCAATATTAGTAACAAATTCCTTAATTTAGGCCATTTAGGCATTTTATCAAATACCTAGTAGGCATAAATCTCTACATTTCTTAACCGTAGAATTAGTTCATCCAACTACTACCATTTACCAACAATTTATCCCACCATCATTCTTAAATAATTCATAACTTCCAACATCACATACATGACCGTCCATCCACACCCAACAAACAAAATCCCATCTAATAATCACCTTTCAATCTCTATAATGGTTATGTATTTAAATTGGGAACTTATGGCTTCCAATAACAATACCATAAGTTCCAATACTTAATTCATACTCATATACCCATAATATATCCATACATGTAAGTTTAAGGGTGTAGGGTTACCGTTTGGAAGAAATCTTGCAAAACCCTCATTTGAGTTCTTGATAAATTTCTTGAAAATCTATGTATCTTATGGAGGATTGAGTTAGTTTTAGGGTGGAATTGATGGAATGAAACACCAAATTAGTAGGGATTACTCACCTTGAATATGGGGGGATTTGGAGGTCTTGAGAGAGTGGAGGAAAACCCCAATGTTCGGCGAAGAAAAATGGGGTAAAATGAACCCCGAATGAGTATATAGCATTTCGGGCGCCACAGGTGGCGTGGGGGCACTGCCTGTGGCGCTGGTTCCAGTACCTGAAAGAAATTCCAGCGCCAGGGATAGCGCCCCGCGCTATACTGGGCGCTGGCGATGGGAAATCATTTCTATCTTGCCCGAAAATGGACATAACTCTCTCATATGATGTCCGAATTCGACAATTCTTTTTGCTATGGCTCCATATTTTCAATACGGATCTAATGATTCAATCAAAACTTATTTTGGAGCTCCTTTGCTTATGTGATACCACTTATACTCGAAGAAACAATGTTATTGAAACACTTTTGATGTTAAAATAATGCGGTTCCACCCCATAGGTCTCCTTTGATACTCGAATATGTTATTCCGGAATACCGTTGTCGCACTTTAAAATATTAAATCATTAGGAAATTATAATGGGGCCTTACAATCGATGTGTTGCTGGCCACACTTATAATAGGGAGGCTACAACAACATTTAGGAAATGTTTCTCTTCTTCTATCGTCGATCGTGCGTTAAGGTTCCAAGTTAGTCTTGGAATTCCCTTGTTAATACCAAGGAGTATTGCACATCATGCTACAAAATGAGAAAGGCCTAAGGATTAGAGGAATGACGCACATGACAAGTATAACGTGTGAGGTGCCCAATTGTCCTCGTAATAGAGGAATGAAAAGTCAGGGATACGACCAAGGTAAGCAAGGTCATACAGTTGGCCTCGAGAGTCATAGTTGTTGATTTCATGTATATGGTGCAATGTGGTGTTATCTATATGTTATTTTGGATTGATTTCCAGGATTCTCTGAGAGGTGGATAGGCCAAGTTATAGGGGAAACTCTGCTGAACTTTTTAAGAATTTGTAAAGATAGCAAAATTTTAAGGGCCATAAGTAAGTTGAAATTTTGGAAAGGAAGTATAAGACCCATGTAGTCATAAGTGCCTATGCATAATGGTTAGAGGTAAAAGGATGGTAACTCTATTATTAGAAGTGACTTTTAAAACATTCGAGGACAAATGTTCTTAAGTGGGGGAGAATGTAACACACTTAAAAAGTTCGAAGTACTTAAGCGCTATTAAGAAAGTTGATATGCGCTAATTATATTATTTTATGTGCAGACGAGGGATATTAATATGATGGATATAAATTTGATATGATAATGAGTGTAAGAGTCATATTATAAGTGGGGTGGGGTCTAAGGTGAGCCCTAGGTCTAAGTCAAGTTGGAAATTTCATGATAGACTGATGTTTCAAACAAGACCAAATTTGGATGATGATATCTACATATATATATATAAAGAGTTATATGATGGATGACCTATAAAATTAAATCTCTTAGAGTCTAGTTTCTACCACTTCAAACCATTCGTCATTTGGACACTCCTACAAGAAGTTATGACCAAATTACTAAATGCTAGCAGAATGCAATTCTGCGGCCAATTCTGCGACCGCAAAATCATTCTGCTGGTCGCAGAAGTGGTTATGCGTCCACAAAATGGTCGCAGACCTATCCGGTGAAGCATATTTCTGGGAATTACTTTTGCGGTGCATTGTGCAACCCGCATACCAATTGTGCGGTCCATTGTGCGACCGCATACCTGAGTTCAGAGGATTAATTTTCCTATTTTGATAAATAGCCTTTGGGGCTTATTTTGGGGTTTTTTTTTGAGGGTGTTAGAGATAGGTAAGAGAATTTTAGAGAGAGAAGGAGAAAACCTAGCATTCTAATTATCCAAACTTGCACCAATCTTCATGAATCAAGGAAGCCAATCACAAGATCTTCATCAAAAGATGTAAGATTCAAACCCCTAGTCTTCAACTTCGAGTTTGGGGTAAATGATTGGTGATTAGGAGTATGATTCTTGGGTGTAAGAGTGTTATGTATATATGCTTTTACAAATAAGGTTTGTGTGAAGATTGTTAAGCTCAAATAAGTAAAGATTGGGTTGAGGAGTTAAGGAAATCTTGTAGAAGAACCTTGTGTCATGACCCAAAATCCGACTAGTCGTGATTGCACCTAACCCAACCCGCTAGGTAAGCCAAATAACATGAGCTTCTAAGAATAGAGTTTACAAAGCTGAAATGAAGTAAATACATCATCTGTTTGAAAAATACATTAATAGAGTTCTATAGATCTAAGGCTACCATGAACAAGAGGCAGCTACAACCGGGACGCAGTTACATCTTCAAATCCATCTCCCATCGAACACAATGACATCAGTAGCCAACATCTGCACGCAAGGTGCAGATGTGTAGTATGAGTACAACTGACCCCATGTACTGAATAAATAACAAACCTTACCTTAGGTTCAAAGTAGTGAAGAGCTGGTACCAAGGTCGGGTTCAACACCAATAACCAACAACAGTTCATAACAACATAAAGCAAGTAATAAAAGAAGTAACTCTGAGATAAAATGCTCTGCTTAATCATGATTTCTGAAAATAGTTCTACCTTTCAAGTACATCAGTGAAAACCCAAATCGTTTACCGAAGTTGCCAAAAATATGAATAAGTTTGAAAACGTAAATTTTCTAGAAAAAAAATCCTTAAAATAATAATTAAGATGTCTCATTTTTCGCTCTAGATAGCCATTGTAAAACAAATGCATCACTATGCCCATATGTCAGCATGTGTGAGAAATCATGAATGACGTGACACCACACAGCATGAGGAAAAATACATCTCTATGCATGTATGTCATGTGTGCATATCAATGCAATGTATCTCATAGATAAACTCATGTACTCACACTCTTAGAGTACTCAATCTCACTTTCTCACACATTCCACTCATCATGCTTAATCACTCGGTACTATATATGGCCAATCCGGCTTAGGGAAGATCCATCCCGGAATATACATATTTACTGATCATCAGTCACTCAGTACCGAGTAGGGCTAATCCAACTCGTGGAGAAGATCCATCTCCAGGTATATAATTCTTCGGACAAGATCCATGTCCAGGGAAGATCCATCCTTCAATAATATCAACCGCGCTCACTAGGGGTGTGTGCAGACCCCGGAGGGGCTCCTTCAGCCCAAGCATTATCTCGCTGCGGCATGTAACCCGATCCATATATATATACATCTCTAAGGCTCGTTGCGACGTGCAACCCGATGCCATAAATGTCACTCATAATCAGGCACTCGGCCACACTCAATCATCAATCTCTCTAGTCTCTCTCTCACGGGCTCACAGTGTCATGATACTAGCCCGAAAACAATGATATGATGCATCAAGAAATAACAACAGAGACTGAGATATGATATGCATTTGAATGCGTATGACTGAGTATGTAATGTAATGAAAGATGATTACTCAACAACAAAAATGATCTCAGTGGGTCCCAACGGGATAAGCATGTAGCCTAGACATGGGTTCTAAATAATCGTAGCTCGATAACTCTAGTATGTAGAAATTTCATGATTTCAGACAAGTTCAGGTAACTAAAGAAATAACGGAAATCGCAGTTCACACGGTGCACGCCCACACGCCCGTTACCTAGCATGTACGTGACCTCAAAACCAAACACATAAAACGTATATTCAGGGTTCATACCCTCAGCTCAAAGATTAGAAGAGTTACCAATGCCGAGCAAGCCAAGTGATGCTCCAAAGATGCCTTCACGCACGTATCGACCTCCGAACAACTCAAAACTAGCCAAAAGCAACTCAAATACATCAAATAAAGCCCAAGGAAACAATTCCAAATGATAAAGATCGAATCCTTAATCAAAACCCAAAATCGGCCAAAACTCACACCCAGGCCCGTGCCTCGTAACCCAACAAAACTCACAAAATCCGACAACCCATTCAATTATGACTACAACCATACTAGTTTCACTCAAATCTGACTCCAATTGGATGTTCAAAACTCAAAAATTCATATTATGAAACTTTAGGCCAAAACCCCCAATTTCCTTTTTAAAATTCACAATCCAATTACCAAAAATGAAGATAGATTCATGAAGTATAACCAAAACCGAATAGCGAACACTTACCCCAATCCTTGTGATGAAAATTGATCCAAAAATCGCCTCAATCCGAGTCCCACATCTCAAAAAATGAAGAAAGAACCAAAGCATCGATTTTTATGGTTTCTGCCCAGCATTTCCGCATATGCGGTTAAAATGTCGCATCTGCGACCTTTGCTTCTATGGATAAAATTTTGCCTCTGTGAAGCCCATGGAGGTCGGCCCTTCCGCACCAGCGGACATTCTCCGCCTCTGCGCACGCGCAGGTGCGCCAACCAACTCCCACTCCTACGCCGCTCGTCGCTTATGTGGCTAGTCTTATGATTGTGCGGACATGCAGGTGCGCCCTTACTTTTGTTTATGCGGTCTTCCTCAGCAACTCACACCTCACTTCTGCGACTCCTCTGTCGCTTCTGCGACCACTGCACCTGCGCAAACTAGCCGCATGTGCGATCACACCAGAACCAGCAGCTTAGCAAAAATCCAAAAATGCAATAAAATGATCCGAACCTCGTCCGAAATTCACTTGAGCCCCTCGGGATCCCATCCGAACATGCCAACAAGTTCCATAACACAATACGGACCTACTCAAGGCCTCAAAATACACATAACAACATCAAAACGAAGAATCACACCTCAAATCGAAATCTATAAACTTTGAACTTTTCAACTTCAATAACTCGTGTCGAAACATAGAAAATCAACCTGGAATGATATCCTCAAAGTCAACCCCGAATAACATAACGAATCTATTCCAATTCCCGGAACCACAATCCGAATCCGATATCCTCAAAGTCAAATTCCGGTCTAACTTTTGAACTTCCCAAACCTTCAAATTTCCAATTTTTGCCAACTTTTGCCGAAACCTTCTAGAAATATCCAAATGCAAATCCGGGCATATGCCCGAGTCCAAGATCACCATACGGACCTACCGAAACCATCAAAACTCTGTTCCGGGTTCAAATTCACAAAAAGTAAAACTTGGTCAACTCTCCCAATTTAAAGCTTCAACCATGAAATCCATTCTTCCAATTCGATTTCGAATAACTTGAAAACCAAAACTGACGATTCACATAAGTAAAAATATATCATACGGAGCTACTCATGCCCGTAAACTACTGAGCGAATTGCAAATGCTCAAAACGACCGGTCATGTTGTTACATCCTCCCCCACTTAAACATACGTTCGTCTTCGAACGTGTCCAGAGTTATTCTCAAAGCCATCAAACCGCCGTATAACCTTATCATGCACATACCCGAGGGTGACCCCACGTCACCCTATCCCATACAGGTCCGATAATATAACATAACTGAAATTTCTCAATTCAACCTAGCCCACAAGAATTAGAATCCAATTTCCAACATCTGGATTTCTTATAACATCTGAATCTCGCAACCTACACACTATATAAGTCTGAACAAGTTGTACCAAGCCGCAACCATAACCCAAGATACAATCGCATGATATATCACATAACACAGATACCCGTAGCAATGATTTCTAATCACAGTAGCTGCTCCAAGCAACCCAATGCTGGTAATAAACTCATATCAAACAAGAATCCATTCTAAAACCTTCGTACACTACCGATGATGAAAGAAACACGCAGAAACTTGTAACCATTCATCAGATCCACCAGTCATGGAGCTCCCTCTCCTTCGACAAGAACTATAGCAAATTTCTAAGTCGACTTTCGATATTATCCTTCCAACCATGCTGTAATCAATTCTGATAGTATCCATTCTAGGTCCAATGACCTCATCTCATCCAACACTACCACTCTAGTGACATGACACACCCATACAATCTAAAGCCACAACCCGTGCAATTCGTGCACCAATAAGCAACATTCCAAATGTACTCAATCATGGAAAAATGACTCATGCGAGAGAACTGTCTCGCAAGCTCAGCAAGTACCTCCATACCGCAAAGCTAAGAACCTATCACACACCGTAGAACCAAAACACACGAATCTAACACAAAGGATCATATCTCAACATAACTCCGCTGCAATACGCGACCCTATCCAAACACTAATCCATATGAAATACCTCAGCCACCATGCTCAAAATTAGTAACCATGCGCAATCCGACACCAAGTACTCAAAGTGCATTACCATAACCATGGAGAAGCAGATGACACAATGCCACACAAAACCCGAAAGAACATAACCCATATGCCATCAACCATGCAATACCCAATTACTCATCTCGCTCAAATTTCGCTATAAAGCCCTAATAGAACTGCACCAGGTGTGCTTATAACCAACGAATCACAACTCCTTGTAGCATAGAAGGGTAACTCACAGATCATTTCAGAACATGAATAATATCAACAACAACCGAATGGCGCATCCCTCAGTAATAGTCGTATGGAGCCAACCAATCCGGCTCGGTGTAGAATACACATCCTAATTGGGCCTACCAATGGACCCCCAAATCTACTCTGGGCACCCACAAATATATAAATAACCCTCTGAAAGCCCACAATGACTGAATCATAACACATACTATCGTCTGGCTAGCCTCGGCCATGACTTCACAGTCCACAACCATGAAATAATCTGCCCTTAAGAACTCCAGTGTCCAAATCCATAGAACACATGAATCACCATATCTAATCCCAACGCCACCACCAGAATGTCTAACACATCTCTCATACACAATCATCCCACAAGGAATACTTCTAAAATTCTTCCGTGTCACATAGCAAATTTTGAATATCAGTAGTCGATCAAACAGGAGAGTGCCTCAGTACCAGTGAAGTATCCATAAATCAAAACATATTTCCCCTTCTGAAATGTATACTCTCATCAAGCCATACCGATTAGTAATATCATTTACCTAGTCATCTCAAACCGTCCATGCTACCGATGAATTTATGCACTTCCCTTCCAAACTGACCCGTGACCTTGCGCATGCAAATCTCAATCCCACACAACACACCGCATCTACTATGCCATCCTGTGAAGAGTACAAAAATCTCATAATCAACACTAAGTCACAAGCAGAATACATACCCGGTCAGTCAGAAACCTTCCATTTGATCTCATCTAGGAGAAAATCACAATAAGCAACATGTTCCTTATTCTAGTAGGAAATATCCACCTCGAACCGTGATAGAAATCATCGAGAACTCTTCGAAACCCATTTTCACATAACCAGACCATTAGAGTAGAACCTCTCTAACTCAACCAAGCCATGCAGGTCGCCAAAACCCAAAAGCATTGCCATGAAACACCTGTAGAGACTCACCACATCATAAGTACCCAAAGAACTGATATTACCCATTACCGTGTTGATCCAACCTACTATCAAACTTTCTTATTTCTCCGAGTTCCGTCCGATTTACACTCAAGGTGACACTTCTCCTTGCCAGAACACCACGATCCTTACCCAAAGCTCACTATAAGACACCCTAACATAAAACCACAATGCCTTAAGGGCCATAAGTCACTGTACTCTTCTTAAGCAACCCCATAAGTACTAAAATCGAAACACCCACTCTGAAAATACCTTATCTGAATTTAAAATCGTTCTTTTACCTTTCTTATATAGGAATGTAGAATCCATAGTCATACAGAATTACCGCAAGTCCCGACACCATCCAATGTGAATAACCGATTCTAGCGATATACGAATCCAAAAAATTTTCAATTGCCACTTATACATTTTTGCATCCATTAGCACCTTCTCGGGAGTCACCCACTCTGCTCAAATCAAAATTGCACCGAACAAATGGGCTAAAAGACACGTGCCCCATTAGCACGACAACAGTCAAAGAAGAACTCCTGCCTTAACACCACTAATCCAATTCATACTCCGTGCGCACTACATCATTCATAAATAACAACTCAATCATCCCATGATTTTCATATACTCATAAAGCGTAATATAACCTGTATTTAGGAATATCAATACTCGAGTCATCCTCGATATCAACCTCTACAAGTCATAACTAATCCACAAGCATGCCTCATACCAAAACTAGATTTTAACATATAACCATGAATTGAATTGTCAATAGCAGGCTCCCCCACTTGGCTCAAAACCATAGAACAAAATATTCCATAACTCACAATACCCATACTCTATTACGGCCATAATACCGTAGTCAGTTCAACAAAAATTATTCTTAAGATCATGCAACACCAACCATAAAATACCTCAATCATCTGCTAAACTCGCATTCATTCTCTTAACACTCAAGTCAACTTTCTCAACCAGAATCAAATTCAAATCTCAAAACATAAGCCCCACTGGCAGAAAAGAAACTCTCCACTCACATTACAAGGAACACACCTACGTAGATTTCTTCGCAAGGGATAACCCACCTGCTTAGCCTCAAATTGGTATTTTGTTATACCCTTTCGCAGTTACAATGACTATAAAATCACTTAATCTTCTCGATTCTGAACTCATCAACAAGACATGAGAATCTACTTCACTCCACAACTAAACAACATGAGAGATCCCTCAACACACCCATAACTCGAGACCATACACAAAATCAAGACAGAAATCAGACACCCCATAGTCCTTGCTACATCTCAAGTAAACTCTTTACGTCACATTCGAACAATCTGAACACATCTCGCAGTCTCATCATACTCACCACATAGTCAGCCAATCATCAATTCCACTAATAGGGATACCAACGGACCTATAAGTCCTAAAAGCACGTGATTAAACAATCAAAATCTCCGTGTTCAAGATACCGTCAAAACCCGGCTTCTAATCCTCCGGACTGGCCCATTATCAGCATGCCAAAATCACATCTTGCACTTCAACCATGGAATCACAAGCCGCTGGCGCACAAGCGATATCGAGCGCTCACATTCGCATACGAATGCGTGGAAGGAATTCAAAGAGTTACGCTTCAAGCTGAATCAATGTCGCATGATAAGGAAAGAAAGATGGGAAGTATATCCTAAATCTCCTGTAGCCTCTAGAAGATAGGTATGGACGTCATCATACCGATTCACAAGATTCTATTAGACACTTGCTCATGACTTGTAGAACCTATGAACCTAGAGCTCTGATACCAACTTGTCACGAGCCCAAATCTGACTAGTCGTGATGGCACCTAACCCAACCCGCTAGATAAGCCAATTAACCACTAACCAATTCCAATAACAATTAATAAAGCGATTAAGTAAAGAAATATCTGAATCTTATACATTCCCCAAGGACAGGTACTACAAACCATGAGATTCTAAGAATTAGAGTTTACAAAGCTGAAATGAAGTAAATACATCATCTGTTTGAAAAATACATTAACAGAGTTTTATAGATCCAAGGCCACCATGAACAAGAGGCAGCTACAACCGTGATGCAGGTACATCTTCAAATCCAGCTCCCATCGAACACAGCAACATCAGCAGCCAATATCTGCACGCAAGGTGCAGAAGTGTAGTATGAGTACAACTGACCCCATATACTCAATAAGTAACAAACCTAACTTTAGGTTGAAAGTAGTGACGAGCTTGTACCAAGATCGGGTCCAACACCAATAACCAACAACAGTTCATAACAACATAAAGCTAGTAATAAAAGAAGTAACTCAGAGATAAAATGCTCAGCTTATTCATGATTTCTGAAAATAGCTCTGCCTTTCAAGTACACCAGGGAAAACCCAAATCGTTTGCCGAAGTTGCCAAAAATATGAATAAGTTTGAAACTAGAAATTTTCACAAAAAAAAAATCCTTTCAATAATAATTAAGATGTCTCATTTTTCACTCCAGATAGCCAGTGTTAAACAAGTGCATCACTATGCCTATATGTCAACATATGTGAGAAATCATGAATGACATGACACCGTACAACATGAGGAAAAATACATCTCTATGCCTGTATGTTATGTGTGCATGTCAATGCAATGTATCTCAGAGATGAAATTATGTACTCACACTCTCAGAGTACTCAATCACACTTTCTCACACATTTCACTCATCATGCTCAATCACTCGATACTGTATATGGCCAATTTGGCCGAGGGAAGATCCATCCCGGAATACACACATCAACTGATCATCAATCACTCAGTACTGAGTAGGGCTAATCCAGCCCGTGGAGAAGATCCATATCCAGGTATATAATGCTTTGGACAAGATCCATGTCCATGGAAGATCCATCCCTCAATAATATCAACCGCGCTCACTAGGGTATGTGTAGACTCCGGAGGGGCTCCTTAAGCCCAAGCGCTATCTCGTTGCGGCGTGCAACCCAATCCATATATATACATCCCTAAGGCTCGTTGCGGCGTGCAACCCAATCCCATAAATGTAACTCATAATTAGGCACTTGCCTCACTCGGTCATCAATCTCTCCAGTCTCTCTCTCACGGGCTCACAGTATCACGATACTAGCCCGAAAACAATGATATGATGCGTCAATAAACAACAACAGAGACTGAGATATGATATGCATGTGAATGCGTATGACTGAGTATGTAATGCAATGAAAGTAGATTACTCAACAACAGAAATGACCTCAGTGGGTCCCAATAGGATAAGTATGTAGCCTAGACATGGCTTCTAATATAATCACAGCTCAATAACTCAAGTACGTAGAGATTTCATGATTTCAGACATGTTCAGGTAACTACAAAATACCACAGAAATAACGGAAATCACATTTTACACGGTGCACGCCCACACGCCCGTCACCTAGCACGTGCGTCACCTCAAAACCAAACAAATAACACATATATTCAGGGTTCATACCCTCAGCTCCAACATTAGAAGAGTTACTTACCTCGAACAAGCCAATACCAATGCTGAGCAAGCTAAGCGATGCTCCAAAGATGCCATCACGTGCGTAGCGGCTTCCGAACGGCTCAAAACTAGCCAAAAGCAACTCAAATACATCAAATAAAGCCCAAGGAAACAGATAAAGGTAGAATTCTTAATCAAAACCCAAAATCTATCACGCCCTAAACTCAGGGGGGCGCGACCGGCACTCAACCGAGAGAACCCGGCCGAGCAAGCCTATTAGACTTCCTTCTACCCAAACTCATTCATGAATAAAGAGGAGTTGTACTCCATTAATCAATCATTGAAAAGATTTTATTAACAACTTCCTTTTCATTCCCATTAGTAGCTTCATTCATAATTTCCAAAACTTTACGAGTTTATAGAATTAATGAAAAACATAATTTCCAAGTACCAACATTTCTATTTCAATTCCCAACATCAACCATAACCCACAACCTATCTATGGAGCCTCTAGGTACTATAGAAGAGTAATATGGAAATGCCGACAACAAGGCCCCGGCTATACCTCAAAACACTGTATATGAGAAACAAAAGATACATGACCCCGAAATGAAGTGGGGCTCACCAAATCAGCTAAAAAGAGTGTACTGCTATCACTGATCAATGCCGCCTGCTGAAGAACCACCTGCATCCATTAAAGATGCAGCGCCCCCGGCAAAAGGGACGTTAGTACTGTCGAATAGCACTAGTATGTATAGCTAAAAATCCTCTTTCAAGATAGAATGCCCATATAAGAAAAGGCAACACATAGAAACAGCAAGTCACATTCAACAATATCCAAACGTCCAGTTAAAACATAATAATTTTCAAAATACGAACTTCATATATAATTTTGGTTGGGAGATCATTAGCACCAATATACCACCGTCTTTGTTAGCACGGAGTCCGATCACGCCCGATCGGCTAGGCCATCTCCCCACGAACAATGTGGTTTGACATGTGATACGAAAGAAAGTTGTTACCAAGAGTAGTACCAGCATATGCGCAATATGGCGTCTAATCTCCACCGGATCAGCTAGGCCGCCTTCCCACATATGCCGTGCGGGTTGACTTTTCCAATCCACAAAGGTTTCAGTTTCATCCGAATTAAGGGGAATAATATCACAATCCACCCCTACACCGGTACATGTAGTTTCAGGTGTGGGCCTTATGACCCACCCTTCCTCGGTATTACCAATGATGCTCCCAAAAATAGTTTTGATTTGATTTGCAAATAGAAATATCATAAATACAATTGTACTCACCTCAACATCTTTCACATTGTATGTATTCTAATTAGTATTTCCAGTCATTCACAACGATAATATTTCCTTGGCTCATTAGGCCATTCACAAGATTCTTTATTCCTGGCACGATGACCGTATTTCATATTCCACACTTTTACCTCTTTCAATTTCAAAGATCACCATCAAGCATCAACATATAGGATATTTTAGAAATCATATACTTCAAATCCATTTGAAATGGAAGTTTCAAACACAAATGGTTTCATCCCAAAGAATAAAGCATACCAACTAACAATAGAAACACACATGAAAAATCATAAACAGTCAATACACCATTTACTCTTGCAATACTCTCCCCCATAAATGACAATGTACAATTTCAACACAGGAATATATGGAACTCGAATCACCCTAGATATATTTATAAATAAAAGCATTAGTTAAAGCAGCCACTAATGGGCATGAATTTAGTACAAAAGCTTTTAGATAATTCTATCTTTCATTGAAACACGACTCAAAGCCATAACCTTTTAATACGTAACCCAC
The DNA here is from genome assembly GCF_000715075.1 of Nicotiana tabacum. Taxonomy (NCBI): domain Eukaryota; kingdom Viridiplantae; phylum Streptophyta; class Magnoliopsida; order Solanales; family Solanaceae; genus Nicotiana; species Nicotiana tabacum. Next base: position 32,893,893 of record NC_134098.1, read on the forward strand.
ACTTTGAAACTTACAGAAACATTATGGAATTCAATTCCAAGAGAGAAAGTTTAGCCAACATACCTCAATTGCGCTTCTGTAGCCTCTACAATTTTTCGGAACCCTTAGCAACCTCAATCTAATTTAGCAATATACAAATTGAACCCAAAATTATGAAAACGTTCATGGTTCTAGTTCACTCCTTATTTTTCCCACACTCTTTATCACATGCATGCAAGATAAACAACCCTCACACCCATGGACCATCTTATTAATACCCCATTATAGCTATGTTTGAAATTAAGAGCTGGGGTGATGAAGTCTTACCTTTTTGGATGAAGAATTTGGTACTCTACTTGAATATTTCCAAGCTTTGAGTGATGGTTGAAGATTAATTGGTGTGAATTAGGCCCTCCCTCTAGAACCCTCTCTCTCTCTCACACTAGAAATATGAGAAATGAGCTTCAAAATGTACTAAATGGGTTTTTTAATGGAATGGGGGTCGGGTTTAAAATTAAGAAAAATGGTTCCCCGACACAGGTCTGTGGTCGCATATGCGACCGCATAATGATTATGCGGTACGCAAAGTCACCGCAGAAATGGCCCTCAGGGACCTGAACTTACGGCCCATGTATGCAACCCGTATGCGGTCCGCATACTCATTCTGTGGTCGCATAATGCACCGCAGAACTCCCTCCGCAAAACTCAAGAGGGATTATGCGATCGATATGCAGTCCACATATCGATTATGTGGTCACATAATCGACCGCAAAACTGACCTCAAGCTGGCCAAACTTACTGCTTCACTCTGCGGCCATTATGCGATCAGCAGAGTGACTATGCGGCCGCATAATGGGCCGCACAAATGCGTTCTTCTGTGAAATATTTCCTCTCAGTCCGTTGGGTACTGTTCAATCCAAAAAGTCCGAACCGCGGCGAGCAAACTTGCCGCGAAGAATTTCTACTAATATAACGTTGGGATCTATCTTGACACCACGAAACCCCGAGTTTTTGGTTTAAATTTTTACCGGTCCTTACATCCTCCCCCACTTAAGATCATTCGTCCTCGAATGAGGATCATGGTTTGCTTAACACAGTTTCAATTGTACCACATAACATCAGCCCCAGATTTGCCTAACTTCCTAACTTCCTAAAAATTTCGTCAGAGTTTCCTTTGTATTTAAGCCTATTCACCTGTCAGAGTAACACCAAAACAATTCCTAACAACACATCCGCAACTTGAAAAAACATCACCATGTATAACAACGTCACTAATCTCATCATTACAGGCATTATACTATCAAGAGTGGTATTTGGACAACAGCAGCACATATTTAAATCATAACACACAGAAGTACCTTTCAAATCACAAGCATTTAACTATATACTCAAGTGGGAACATTTTATTTCCTTAACACTTTTGCCCCTCCATGTGGTCTCCTCGACTTACAGACTTTGCCATAACACATTAACGAAGACAATCTCAACTCCCAGACTTTTCTAACAAGGATAGCAAATAGTTGCTCCTCACAATCCCATTATCCCTTATCTTCACCTTATTAGACATAGACAAATGAAACATCGGGTACACGGAGAACAATAATAGGGAAACATCATACTCATAGTTTAGCCTATTTCCTTTCAAAATTTCATAAGGCCTAATGTGACTTCACATACTTTACCTTTATTAACAATTCACATAGCACCCTCATGCAGAAAATATTGAGAATCACCCATTCATTTTCTTCAACTCTAAATCTCCACGCCGAACACCCAAACTAAACTTTTGACAACCTCCAACAATTTCTCTAAGATGTGCTAGCTTGACTATGACCATAAAATTTCCTATCCCATATATTTGATCACGGGATGATGCTTCTTGTTTGACATGCCTGAACCTACAATACTCGATAGATTTGCTACAAACAGGAACAACGAGGTTCGAGATTCGCTGGAAATATTCAAGAATCCATCAACGTGCCGAGCACGACATTTCAGGAGGTTATATCCTAAGAGACATGAAGGTCACTACCAATAGTGCTGACATGGAGATTCGTTGTGGTGACACCATCAGTTCAACAAATGAGTCATAAAGTTGCCTAGTAGGCATAGATAATGTAGGGATCAGGTTCATGATTAGGAGATTTAAATAAATGAGTCATTTTAGACATGTGACATATGGGATACATGGTCTGGAGAATAAAGACATTAGCGTCAGTTATTCTTGGAATAATATGAGCTAGGAAAAGGACAACAACAATTGTTTCATTCCATACGTGCCTTGGTTGGCAATAGTAGGCCTCAAAGAGAGATAGCACTTATGTGACACCAGTAGACTCTTGGGATGTAGGGAAAATCAGTTTAACTCGAAATGAGAATATTCTAGCACCCTGAATATGATATGGGTTTCAAGATACACAAAGTTGCATTACACTCTTAACAGTAACTAGCACAAGGAATCTATGCCACAAGCTTACGAGGATGAAAAGAAGTTGAACACTTGTGATATTATTAGCATTCCCACAGCTTAACCTTTGCCAATATTTGATCCTATGTGAGAGGACTAGAGATACGACGAGTTTGTCTTTCAATTCAATATGCTCATGATAAGGTTGCTCAACTTTCAATCTCACACAAGTGGAATCATGTAACTAGGACATCTTAATGTTGGATGAAATCATGTATTAGTTAGAGAGAATGAACACTTTGCCGTGAGCGAGATATGTTTTTGCCATAACAACTCTCAAATTGCCATTTCAAGCCAATTCACGGGAAACCACAATACTGGGAACAAGGTGAGTTATTCACTGAGGCATGATCTAGGTCGACATGAAAGTCATACTGAGATGGGTAAAAAAAATAACCTCCCTGTGACGAATTTGTGATAAATCTCAAGTTGCTCTGAAACTTTATGCGGATAAGTGGCCCCTTTCAATTGGCATGTACGCACATGATAGATGCTAAGATATACTCTCATGTTACTAGACAATGAAAAGGATTCATGATACTATTCATAAAGGAGTAGAATAATTGTTCCAACCATAGAAGTCACATATACTGGAGAGGAAAACAGTGACTCAAGAAGGATCTCAACACTAGGCTGCTTTCCATTGGATATGATACCGCATAGGTAAATATTATGGTGATGCATGTATAGGCACAAATGAGCAGATGTTATCCATTTGAATTAAAAGGTTCTGTACGAAATTCATCAGGTATTGTCCCTTGTTAAGAATTTAGGGATGCAGTGAGAAGTATTAACCTAGGGCTATAACGAAATTCAAGGAACCCATTATATAACTCAATTTCTCAAGAGGTTGTAAATATATGGAATTATGATAAGAGGCTTCACGAATATTGTGCCTCGTTCTAAGAGTAGATACAGAGAACAACTCATAAAGTTGTTTCGGTTCTATCCCAACTTCCATAGTAACATAATAGGTGACATATGACAAAGTGGAACCGGGATCAATAAGAACATACACATCATGAGATCGGACAGTCAATATACTTGTAACCGCATCTGGAGAAGCCTCAAACTTTTGACATCTCCTTATAGCATAAAACCTGTTGGGCCATCCCGAGCTCTGAATACCACCCCTAGCTCTTCTATGCCCTGCAGGCGTTATAGTGCCTCTAGCTGGGGGAGGCGTTATGGATGTAGTAGCTACAGAACTGGCTGGCTATGCCATACCCTTGCCCATGCTCTAGTGAGACAAATAACATTCTCTTTGAAAGTGGCCCGTCATACCACACTTGTAGCATATTTTTGTACCATAGTGACACACTCCTGGATGGAATCTCCTACACTTCACATAACGGGGATGAGGTCCGCTGAACTGACTCGTCTCACTGACCTGATACTTACCCTTTTTGCATACATCATAAGCATACCCCTTATCCTTCATCCAAGCTTCCAATGTGGGATTAACAATTCCAGCATCGAATTGTTGTGTGTGCCTTTGGAATTGCCCAAAGATACCACCTCTAACGCGCTACTGAGTATACTCACAACACGACGCCAAATGTTCCTTCCCGCATGACGGGCATAACTGGATGGATGTACCCAACATAGGGCATTTGTTCTTCTTTTGCCCCCTTTTTCCATAACCATAACATATTTCAAGGGTCATCCAACATGTTCCCAAGTATCGCTTCTTGCAAATCACACAATCTGGTTCATTAGCACCAACAACCCTCTTTCGTTTTTTAGATTCTCTCACCACACGATCCGATGGTGCGGTGACAGGGGTAGGAATAAGGACACTTCCCTTAGTAACAAGTTTTTCCAACCCTTCCACGGCTCGACGCATTCTCCCAACAAACTCTTGTGTAATCTCTCCCAGATTCAATGGAGCGGTCATTCCCTCCTCATAATTTTTAACTCGTGGATTACTCATCTAAAAAAAATCATGAGACATAAAGAGGAAATTAGCTTCCTATCTTGAGCTCTATCGCACGATCTGGAGTATCAAAGAAGTGAGAAATTCCTAAATGTCCAAGTAGCCTCCTCATTATAGATGTGGTCAACAACACACCGATAAGAAGGACTCTACTAGACACGGCTCCGAGACATCCTAGGACACTTTAAAACCGTAGGCTCTGATACCAAGTTTGTCATGCCCTAAACTCAGGGGGGCGCGACCGGCGCTCAACCGAGAGAACCCGGCCGAGCAAGCCTATTAGACTTCCTTCTACCCAAACTCATTCATGAATAAAGATGAGATGTACTCCATTAATCAATCATGGAAAAGATTTTATTAACAACTTCCTTTTCATTCCCATTAGTAGCTTCACTCATAATTTCCAAAACATTACGAGTTTATAGAATTAATGAAAAACATAATTTCCAAGTACCAACATTTCTATTTCAATTCCCAACATCAATCATAACCCACAACCTGTCTACGGAGCCTCTAAGTACGATAGAAGAGTAATATGGAAATGCCGGCAACAAGGCCCCGGCTATACCTTAAAACACTGTACATGAGAAACAAAAGATACATGACCCCGAAATGAAGTGGGGGTTCACCAAATCAGCTGAAAAGAGTGTACTGCTATCACTGATCAATGCCGCCTGCTAAAGAACCACCTGCATCCATTAAAGATGCAGCGCCCCCGGCAAAAGGGACGTTAGTATTGTCGAATAGCACTAGTATGTATAGCTAAAAATCCTCTTTCAAAATAGAATGCCCATATAAGAAAAGGCAACACATAGAAACAACAAGTCACAATCAACAATATCCAAACGTCCAGTTAAAACATAATAATTTTCAAAATATGAACTTCATATATAATTTTGGTTGGGAGATCATTAGCACAGATATACCACCGTCTTTGTTAGCACGGAGTCCGATCGCGCCCGATCGGCTAGGCCATCTCCCTACGAACAATGTGGTTTGACATGTGATACGAAAGAAAGTTGTTACCAAGAGTAGTACCACCATATGCGCAATATGGCGTCTAATCTCCACCGGATCAGCTAGGCCGCCTTCCCATATATACTGTGCGGGTTAACTTTTCCAATCCACAAAGGTTCCAGTTTCATCCCAATTAAGGAGAATAATATCACAATCCACACCTACACCGGCACGTGTAGTTTCAGGTGTGGGCCTTATGACCCACCCTTCCTCGGTATTGCTAATGATGCTCCCAAAAATAGTTTTGATTTGATTTGCAAATAGAAATATCATAAATACAATTATACTCACCTCAACATCTTTCACATTGTATGAATTCTCATTATTATTTCCAGTCATTCACAACGACAATATTTCCTTGGCTCATTAGGCCATTCACAAGATTGTTTATTCCTGGCACGATGGCCGCAATTTCAAATTCCACACTATCACCTCTTTTAATTTAAAAGATCACCATCAAGCATCAACATATAGGATATTTTAGAAATCATATACTTCAAATCCATTTGAAATGGAAGCTTCAAACACAAATGGTTTCTTCCCAAGGAATGAAGCATACCAACCAACAATAGAAACACACATGAAAAATCATAAACAGTCAATACACCATTTACTCTTGTAATACTCTTCCCCATAAATGACAATGTACAATTTCAATACATGAGTATATGGAACTCGAATCATACTGGATATATTTATAAATCAAAGCATTAGTTAAAGCAGCCACTAATGGGCATGAATTAAGTACAAAAGCTTTTAGACAATTCTATCTTTCATTAAAACACAACTCAAAGCCATAACCTTTTAATACGTAACCCACACTTTGAAACTTATAGAAACATTATGGAATTCAATTCTAAGAGAGAAAGTTTAGCCAACATACCTCAATTGCGCTTCTGTAGACTCTACAATTTTTCGGAACCCTTAGCAACCTCAATCTAATTTAGCAATATACAAATTGAACCCAAAATTACGAAAACATTCATGGTTCTAGTTCACTTCTTATTTTTCCCACGCTCTTTATCACATGCATGCAAGATAAACAACCCTCACACCCATGGACCATATTATTAATACCCCATTATAGCTATGTTTGAAATTAAGAGCTGGGGTGATGAAGTCTTACCTTTTTGGATGAAGAATTTGGTACTCTACTTGAATATTTCCAAGCTTTGAGTGATAGTTGAAGATTAATTGGTGTGAATTAGGCCCTCCCTCTAGAACCCTCTCTCTCTCACACTAGAAATATCAGAAATGGGCTTCAAAATGGACTAAATGGGTGTTTTAATGGAATAGGGGTCGGGTTTTAAATTAAGAAAATATGTGCCCCGACACAGGTCGGTGGTCGCATATGCGACCGCATAATGGTTATGTGGTCCGCAAAGTGACCGCAGAAATGGCCCTCAGGGGCCTGAACTTGCGGCACAGGTATTCGACCAGTATGCAGTTCGCATACTCGTTCTGCGGTCGCATAATGAACCGCAGAACTCCCTCCGCAAAAACTCAAGAGGGATTATGCGATCGATATGCGGTCTGCATATCTATTATGCGGTCGCATAATCGACCGCAAAACTGACCTCAAGTTGGCCAAACCTATTGCTTCACTATGCGGCCATTATGCGATCCGCAAAGTGATTATGCGGCCACATAATGGGCCGCAGAAATGCGTTCTTCTGCGAAACATTTCCTCTCAGTCCGTAGGGTACTGTTCAATCCAAAACGTCCGAATCGCGGCTAGGAAGTATTTCTACTAATATAACGTAGGGATCTATATTGGCATCACGAAACCCCGAGTTTTTGGTTTAAATTTTTATGGGTCCTTACAAAATCGGCCAAAAATCACACCCAGACCCGCGCCTCGTAACCCAACAAAACTCCCAAAATCTGATAACCCATTCAATTACAAGTCCAACCATACTAGTTTCACTCAAATTTGACTCCAATTCGATGTTCAAAACTCAAAAATTCATATTATGAAACTTTAGGCCAAAACCCCAATTTCCTCTTTAAAATTCACAATCCAATTACCAAAAATGAAAGTAGATTCATGAAATATAACCAACACCGACTAGAGAACACTTACCCCAATCCTTGTGATGAGAATTGCTCCAAAAATCCCCTCAATCCGAGTCCCATGTCTCGAAATATGAAGAAAGAACCTGTTACACCCCGTGTTTTTGTACGTGAAAGTACGCCATAAGTAAATTGATGAAAGCTCGGAAATGAGATGTTACATTTAGCATTTTCGTACGTTAGAGTTTTGTCGTAGGCTAATCGACGTAAGTTCGGGAAGAAAATTATATTGAGATTATAAGTATTATGCTATTTCAGACAAGTGATATGTAAATTCGTGAAGGTGAGATGGTAAGCGAATCGAAGAAAATAAGTTTCGTCGAAGTTTGGCAATTTGGGGTAAATAAGGTCCGAGCTATAATACCCGGTATTTATGGACTAGTGCCATACAAGGTACCACATAACCATGATAGTAAGGTGTATGAGGTGTATTAAAAGTAAGTAGTATTTTAAGTAATTTGAGATAATTCTTAATTATGTGGGTAATTGGTTAATTATTGGTTAGTGCAAGATTAATAAATTAACAATTAATTAGAATTGGACAAGCTCGATGGATCTTACCACCAACGTGGCAGCCCATGAAGTGGTTAACAAAGCCAATAAGTGACTCATATAAAGTGTAGCAAGGTGTCACTTTATTAGAGTACATAACAAGGTTAACATTTTCTTTAGCCTTCTGAACGTGAATTGCACAAATATATTCACTTTAGCAATGCAGGCTAATGTTTGCTTACCCCCTTAAGATTAGAAGAGACAGCATCATGTGTCAGAGAAATTGAGCTGTATTGTGAGATTTTGCGATTCTAAGGAAGTACGGTGTAATCTTTTTCAAGAATATCATATGGATTTTCCCCTACTTCGATCCGCCGTTACATGTTGTCGCTATTGATGTGTGTTGCAAGGATTGTCAAGAAAATCGGCTCAGGTATGGTAAGGCTAAGCCCTTCCTTCATTTTGGCATGATCTCGTAATTACATGTGTTTGATAATGAGGCATAAAGAGAAGTTCATACTCCCGAATTTATATACATTATCCTAGTCTCATAAATTATAGTATTCTCCTTATTGGGACTTCATATTTAATTAAGTATTGTCTTCTTCCAGTCAAGAGAGTAGAGAGCCTGTATATACAGTATTACAGTATTTTCATTACCATCGAGCTATAATTGATGGGCAGCCCCTATTGGGCAACCTCTGATCAGATGGTAAGTTATATACCGAGCCTACTGTGGCCGAGCGCCTATGAGCGAGCTCAGTTGGCCGAGATACAGAGCCTAGTATGGTCGAGCACCTATGAGCGAGCCTACTACGGTAGAGCAGTTATATATATACCGAGCCTTATTGATAACAACACGATAGGGGTCCAAGAATTACTAAAGAAAATCAATAAACGTGCGGAAGCTAAAAGAAAATAAAGAAACAAAAAATCAATGGAAAATTAAAGATAGATTGAATTGAAGAAAGAGTTTCTTGAATTCAAGAAGTCTATTCTTGAAGTTGAATCCTAACAACAACAATTAGCTAACAAAGAACTAATCGCCATTGGTAGAGAATTAAAAACAAGAGATAGATTGTGAAACCCGACCCTTTAGATTAACAAGAACAACAATAAGCCTAAACTTATCACCTTTCTTGAATACCTAGAAGTGATCTAAGATTTCGAAAGAGTTTAATCTTACCACCTTAGGTTGAGTCTTGAAGGTTGAAGAATAAATCCAAGAATAGCCACACACAAGAGTGCAAGAAAAATCTCACAATTTTTATTGATATTGTCTATAATAATCTAAAATATAAAAATAAAGATGACACCCCTTTATATAGAGAGGGGGTCACGAAATTCCTACCTAAAAACAAGGAAATAAAGTCCTAAACTACTTTGGACAACAAGTCCAAATACCTTAGGAAAAGGAAAAACACTAAGAAACAAAAACCAAGTCAATCTTGGAAAGTAACTCCAACAATCTTAGGTAAAGGAAAACATAACCTTAATTACCTAGGAAAGCAATAAATCTAGTACCAAAATATATGGAAATAAGTTAAAACCAATCTTGGATAGAATCTTGAAAGTCCCAAACCAATCATGAATAGGATCTTGGAAATCTTGAAGGCAACTTGCAAGAAACTTGGCACCAACTTGTACCCAACTTCTATCACGCCTATTGAGCCTTTCTTGGGCAGAAAGTAAGTCCTTTTTATGTTATAAAAACGTGGCTTCATGTAGGACTTATTGGCCTGCAAGTTTGGACATATTTTTAGGTTCCAAATAGGTCCAACAGTGGCCTGATCTGGACCTTCTTTAGAGGATGTCTTTTGGGATCTAATCCACCTTTTCTTGGACATGAATTTGGACCATAAAATAATTATAATACCTAGACAACTCATATCCTTTATCCTTGAGCTCTCCATCCCAATTAACAACTTCTTTATTTCCACTTGAAGTCTAATGACCTTGTTTTGCAACTCTTTAGCTGGACATCTTGTTAAAGGCCCTCTTTGAGATTCCAAAGCTTTATTCTTGTCCTTGAATAGATTTGAGCTTCATAGGATGCTATCACTTATAGGGCCGGACAGCTATTTTACTTACTATATTGAGAGAGTTGAGTGAGTATCAGCAGGTAAGTATATGTTCAGATTATCTTTGACACCCAGTTACTTTCAGTTATTATATTATCAGTTCAGTTTCGGCTTTCAGTTAATTTGTTGCCTTACATACTCGGTACATTATTTTGTACTGACGTCCCTTTTGCTGGGGAGGCTGCATTTTATGCATGTAGGTTCAGACAGACAGACGAGTAGACCTTCTCAGTAGGTGTTGCTCGAGTTCAGCTTGATCGGTAAGATCCGCGTCCTTCGGAGTTATCGGGTCTAGCATTTTATGTACATGTTGTGTATATATGTATATATATGTTATGGATAGGTCGGGGCCCTGCTCCGATCACAGTACATCCATCACTAGAGGCTTGTAGACATATCCTATCAGTTAGTGCAGTATGTTGGGCTTGTAAGCCTTGTATGTATATTTTGTTGGTTTGCCAGCCATAGTAGTTATTTCGGCCTTGTCGTCCCAGCTTTATATTGATGTTTTGTCAGCGTTCGCAAACTGTCTTGCAATGTGGCCCATGGCAAAAGTATAACATTATATGTTCAGAGTCCCTTACTCGCAAGTTGGTACGCAAGGATAAGTGAGGCACCGAGTACCGGTCTCGCCCCCCAGGTTCGGGGCGTGACAGAACCAAAGCCTCGATTTTTATGGTTTATGCCTTGCATTTCCGCACCAGTGGTTAAAATGTCGCATCTGCGACCTCCGCTTCTGTGGATAAAATCTCGCCTCTGCGAAGCCCATGGAGGCCAGCCCTTCCGCACCTGCGGACATTCTCAGCCTCTGCGCACGCGCAGGTGCGCCAACCAACTCCCGCTCCTGTGCGACTCGCCGCTTATGCGGCTAATCTTACGCTTCTACGGACGCGCAGGTGCGCCCTTACGTCCGCTTCTGCGGTCTTCCTCAGCAGCTCACACCTCGCTTCTGCGACTCCTCTATCGCTTCTGCCACCACCGCACCTGTGCAAACTAGCCGCATGTGCGATCACACAAGAACCGGCAGCTTAGCAAAAATCCAAAAATGCAATAAAATGATCCGAACCTCGTCCGAAACTCACCCGAGCAGCTCGGGATCCCATCCGAACATGCCAAAAAGTTCCATAATACAATACGGAGCTACTCAAGGCCTCAAAACACACATAACTACATCAAAACGACAAATCACACCTCAAATCGAAATCTATGAACTTTGAACTTTTCAAGTTCAATTACTCGTGCCGAAACATAGCAAATCAACTCGGAATGAACCCAAATTTTGCACACAAGTCCCAAATAACATAACAAAGCTATTCCAATTCCCGGAACCACAATCCAAATCCGATATCCTCAAAGTCAACTTCCGGTCTAACTTTTGAACTTTCCAAACCTTCAAATTTCCAATTTTCGCCAACTTGTGCCGAAACCTTCTAGAAACATTCAAATGCAAATCCGGGCATACGCCCGAGTCCAAGATCACCATACGGAGCTACCGAAACCATCAAAACTCTGTTTCGGACTCAAATTCACAAAAAGTCAAACTTGGTCAACTCTCCCAATTTAAAGCTTCAACCATGAAATCCATTCTTCCAATTCGTTTCTGAATAATCTGAAAAACCAAAACCGACGATTCACATAAGCCATAATACATCATACGAAGCTACTCATGCCCGTAAACTATCGAGCGAAGTGCTAATGCTTAAAACGACCAGTTGGGTCGTTACATTCTCCACCGCTTAAACATACGTTCATCCTCGAACGTGCCAAGAGTTGTTCCCAAAACCATCAAACCGCCGTATAACCTTACCATGCACATACCATGGGGTGATCCCTCGTCACCCTATCCCATACAGGTCTGATAATACAACATAACTGAAATTTCTCAATTCAACCTAGCTCACAAGCCTTAGAATCCAATTTCAAACAACCAGAATTTCTTATAAGATCTGAATCTCGTAATCTACACACTGTATAAGTCTGAACAAGCTGTACAAAGCCGCAACAATAACCCAAGATACAATCGCATGATATATCACATAACACAGATACTCGTAGCAATGATTTCTAATCACAGTAGCTGCTCAAAATAACCAAATGCCGGTAATAAACCTCATATCAAAAAAGAATCCATTCTAACCTCCATACACTACCGATGATGAAAAAAACACGCAGAAACTAGCAACCATTCATCAGATCGACATGTCATGGATCTCCCTCTCCTTCGACAAGAACTATAGCACATTTCTAAGTCGACTTTCGATATTATCCTTCCAAAAATGCTGTAATCAATTCTGATAGTATCCATTCTAGGTCCAATGACCTTATCTCATCCAACACTACCACTCTAGTGACATGACACACACATACATTCTAAAGCCACAACCCGTGTAATTCATGCAGCAATAAGCAACTCCTCGTAGCATAGAAGAGTAACTCACAGATCATTTCAGAACACAAATAAGCTCAACAACAACCGAATGGCACATCCCTCAACAATAGCCGCACGGAGCAAACCAATCCGGCTCGGTGTAGAATACACATCCTAATTTGGCCTGCCAATGGACCCCCAAATCAACTCCAGGCACCCAGAAATAGATAAATAACCATCCGAAAGCCGACAGTGACTGAATCATAACACATACTATCGTCTAGATAGCTTCGTCCATGACTTCACAGTCGACAACCATGAAATAATCTGATCTTGAGAACTCCCAGTCTCCAAATCCATAGAACATACGAATCACCATATCTGATCCCAACTCCACCGCCAGAATGTCTAACATAGCTCTCATGTAGGATCATCCCACGAGGAATACTTCAAAAATTCTTCCGTGCCAAATAGCAAAGTTTGAATATTAGCAGTCGATCAACTAGGATAGTGCCTCAGTACCAATGAAGTATCCATAAATCAAAACATATTGCCCCTTCTGAAATGTATACTCTCATCAATCCATACCGATTATTAACATCATTTACCTAGTCATCTGAAACCGTCGATGTTGCCTACGAATCTATGCCTTTCCCTTCCAAACAGACCTGTGACCTTGCACATGCAAATCTCAATTCCACACAACACCGCATCTACTATGCCATCCTGTGAAGAGTATAAGAATCTCATAATCAACTCTAAGTCACAAGAAGAATACATACCCGATCAGTCAGAAACATTCCATTTGATCTCAACTAGGAGAAAATCCTAATAAGCAACATGTTCCTCACGCTAGTAGGAAATATCCACCTCGAACCGTGATAGAAATAATCGAGAACTCTTCAAAACCCAATTTCACATAACCAGACCATTAGAACTGAACCTCTCTAACTCAACCAAGCCACGCAGGTCGTCAAAACCCAGGAGCATTGCCATGAAACACTCGTAGAGACTCACCACATTACCGTATTGATCCAACCTACTATAAAACTTTCCTATTTCTCCGAGTTCCTTCCAAATTACGCTCAAGGTGACACTTCTCCTTGACAGAACACCACGATCCTTACCCAAAGCTCACTATAAGACACCCTAATATAAAACCACACCGCCTTAAGGCCCATAAGCCACTGTACTCCTCTTAAGCACCCCCAAAAGTACAACAACCGAAATGCCGACTTTGAAAATACCATATCTGAATTTAAAATCGTTCTTTTACCTTTCTTATACCAGAATGTAGAATCCATAGTCATACAGAATTACTGCAAGTCTCGACACCATCCAATGTAAATAACCGATTCTAGCGATATACGAATCTGAAAAATTTTCAATTGCCACTTATACATTTTTGCATCCATTAGCACCTTCTCGAGAGTCACCCACTCTGCTCAAATCGAAATTGCACCGAACAAATGGGCTGAAAGACACGTGCCCCATTAGCACGACAACACTTAAAGACGAAATCCTGCCTTAACACCACTTATCCAATTCATACTCCGTGCGCACTACATCATTCACATATAACAACTCACTCATCCCATGATTTTCATATACTCATAAAGCGCGCAATATAACCCCTATTTAGGAATATCAGTACTCGGGTCATCCTCGATATCAACCTCTACAAGTCATAACTAATCAACAAGCATGCCTCATACCAAAACTAGATTTTAACATATAACTATGAATTGAATTGTCAATAGCAAGCTCCCCCACTTGGATCAAAACCATAGAACAAAATATTCCATAACTCACAATACCCATACTCTATTACGGCTATAATACCGCAATCAGTTCAACAAAAATTATTCTTAAGCTCATGCAACACCAACCATAAAATACCTCAATCATCCGCTAAACTCGCATTCATTCTCTTAACACTCAAGTCAACTTTCTCAACTAGATTCAAATTCAAATCCCAACACATACGCCTCGCTGATAGAAAAGAAACTATCCACTCACTTTACAAGGAACACACCTACGTAGAATACTCCACAGAGGATAACCCACTTGCTTAGCCTCAAATTGGTATTTTGTTATACCTTTTCGCAATTACAATTACTATAAAATCACTTAATCTTCTCGATTCTGAACTCATCAACAAGACTTGAGAATCTACTTCACTCCACAACTAAACAACATGAAAGATCCCTCAACACACCCATAACTCTAGACCATACGCAAAATCAAGATAGAAATCAGACATCCTATAGTCCTTGTGTAAAACCCCGGAAAATTTTGAAGTATTTTCAGTGTAAAGCCTCGTAATTTTCGCAAGTGAATTCCAGGTTTCGTTGTGCCGGAGTAGGCTTACGTGTTTGAGGATGGTATAAGATCTTCGCAGCGAGCTAGGTCGCTGCGGTTCGGACTTTTTGGGTTGAACAATACACTGAAAAGTAAAGGAAAATGTTTGGCGGAAAAGCACATTTATGAGGTCCATTATGCGACCACATAATCACTCTGCAGGCTGCATAATGGCCGCAGAAGTGAGCAGGAGCGGTCAGCTATGTGACCGCATAACTGTTATACGGTGCATTATGCGATCGCATAACAGTTATGCGGACCGCATAGTGACCGCATACACCGACATATTTTTGATCGTTTTGGTCTGTAATTATGCGACTGATATACGGTCTGCATATCTATTATTCGGTCGCATATGCGACCGCATAACCTATTGCGGAGCTCCATTTTTGGGTTTTTAAAACCCGACCCTACTTCGTTAAATACACGTTTTGGGTCATTTTTGAGCAAAAATCTGATGTTTTAGAGAGAAGGGAGAGTATTTTAGAGAGAGAGGAAAACCCTATGCTAATTATTCATCAAGTCTTGCTCAAATCTTGGAAGATTAACAAGGAAAACTCACAAGTTCTTCATATAAGAGGTAAGGTTCCATACCGTAGTTTTCAATTTCGAATTTAGGTGGAAGATGGTTGATTAGGAGTATGATTCATGGGTATGAGATTATTATTTATACATGCATGTACCAATAAAAATTGGGGGAAGATTGTTGAGCTGAAATAAGTAAGGATTGGGTTGTGGAGTGAAGGAAATCTTGTAGAAGAACCTTATGGTTAAATTTGCACACCAAGTGTCTGATAAAATACTCAAATAAGCTGAGACCATGAATATCTTCCTAATTATGGTTCAATTTTGTTATGTCTCAAAATAGATCAGGATTGCTAAGAATTCCGGATCATTCTAGAGTTAAGGAAGCTCGATTGAGGTATGTTAACTAAACTTTCTCTCTTGGAATTGAATTCTATAATGTTTCCATAAGTTTCAAAGTATGGGTTACGTATTAAAAGGTTATGGCTTTGAGTCGTGTTTCAATGAAAGATAGTATGCCAAATTGTGTGAGAAAATCTCAATATTCTTAAGACTCTTAATTACTCATATGTGTACCTAAAATCTTGATTTGGAAATGTCTTATTGTTGATAATCTATAAAGATGGTTGGAAGTGAAATAAGTTAATTGGGGATATACAGTGTGGCCAACGTGCAAAGAATTTAAGTTATGGTTGTGTCTAGTAGAGCAAATGATTTGAGAAGATGCGATAAAGAATGTGAAATGAGCCTCGACTCAATTGTTTAAAAATGACTTCGAAGATAGAATTGTCTAAAAGCTTTTGTACTAAATTCATGCCCATTAGTGGCTGCTTTAACTAATGCTTTGATTTATAAATATATCCAGTGTGATTCGAGTTCTATATACTCATGTGTTAAAATTGTACATTGTCATTTCTAGGGGAGAGTATTGGAAGAGTAAATAGTGTATTGACTGTTTATGATTTTTCATGTATGTTTCTATTGTTGGTTGGTATGCTTCATTCTTTGGGAAGAAACCATTTGTGTTTGAAGTTTCCATTTCAAATGGATTTAAAGTATATGATTTCTGAAATATCCTATATATTGATACTTGATGGTGATCTTTGAAATTGAAAGAGGTGAAAGTGTGAAATATGAAATACGGCCATCATGCCAGGAATAAAGAATATTGTGAAAGGCCTAATGAGCCAAGGAAATATTGTCGTTCTGAATGACTGGAAATACGAATGAGAATTCATACAATGTGAAAGATGTTGAGGTGAGTACAATTGTATTTATGATATTTCTGTTTACAAATCAAATCAAAACTATTTTTGGGAGCATCATTAGCACTACCGAGGAAGGGTGGGTCATAAGGCCCACACCTGAAACTACACGTGCCGGTGTAGGGGTGGATTGGGATTATTCCCCTTATTTGGGATGAAATTGGAACCTTTGAAAATTGTGATATTATTCCCCTTAAATGGGATGAAACTGGAACCTTTGTGGATTGGAAAAGTCAACCCACACGGCATATGTGCGAAGGCGGCCTAGCTGATCGGGTGGAGATCAGACGCCATATTGCGCATATGGTGGTACTACTCTTGGTAACAACTTTCTTTCGCATCACATGTCAAACCACATTGTTCGTGGGGAGATGGCCTAGCCGATCGGGCGTGATCGGACTCCGTGCTAACAAAGACGGTGGTATATCGGTGCTAATGATCTCCCAACCAAAATTATATATGAAGTTCGTATTTTGAAAATTATGTTTTAACTGGACGTTTGGATATTGTTGATTGTGACTTGCTGTTTCAATGTGTTGCCTTTTCTTATATGGGCATTCTATTTTGAAAGAGAATTTTTAGCTATACATACTAGTGCTATTTGACAGTACTAACGTCCCTTTTGCCGGGGGGCGCTACATATATAATGGATGCAGGTGATTCTTCAGCAGGCGGCATTGATCAGTGATAGCAGTACACTCTTTTCAGCTGATTTTGTGAGCCCCACTTGATTTTTGGGTCATGTATCTTTTGTTTCTCATGTACAGTGTTTTGAGGTATAGCCGGGGCCTTGTTGCCGGCATTTCCATATTACTCTTCTATCGTACCTAGAGGCTCCGTAGATAGGTTATGGTTGATGTTGGAAATTGAACTAGAAATGTTGGTACTTGGAAATTATGTTTTTCATTAATTCTATAAACTCGTAATGTTTTGGAAATTTTGAATGAAGCTGCTAATGGGAATGAAAAGGAAGTTGTTAATAAAATCTTTTCAGTTATTGATTAATGGAGTACATCTCCTCTTTATTCATGGATGAGTTAGGGTAGAAGGAAGTCTAATAGGCTTGCTCGGCCGGGTTCTCTCGGTTGAGCGCCGGTCGCGCTCCCTGAGTTTGGGGCATGACACCTTGCTACATCTCAAGTAAACTCTTCTTGTCACATTCGAAAAATCTGAACTCATCTCACAGTCTCATCATACTCATCACATAGTCATCCAATCATAAATTCCCCTAATAGGGGCACCAACGGACCTATAAGTCCCAAAAGCATGTGCTCACACAATCGAAATCTTCGTGCTCAAGATACCGTCAAAACCCGGCATCAAGTCCTCCAGACTGGCCCATCATCAACATGCCAAAATCATATTTCACACCTCAACCATGGAATCATAAGCCGCCGGTGCAAAGCCGATACCGAGCACTCACATGCACATACGAATGCGTGGAAGAAATTCAAAGAGTTACGCTTCAAGCTGAATCAATGTTGCACGATAAGGAAAGAAAGATGGGAAGTATATCCTAAATGTCATGTAGCCTCTCGAAGATAGGTATGGACGTCATCATACCGATTCACAAGACTCTACTAGACACTTGCTCATGACTTGTAGAACCTATGAACCTAGAGCTCTGATACGAACTTGTCACGACCCAAAATCCACCAGTCGTGATGGCACCTAACCCAACCCGCTAGGTAAATCAATTAACCACTAACCAATTCCAATAACATTTAACAAAGCGATTAAGTAAAGAAATATCTAAATCTTATACATTCCCCAAGAACTGGTAGTACAAATCATGAGCTTCTAAGAATAGAGTTTACAAAACTGAAATGAAGTAAATACATCATCTGTTTGAAAAATACATTAACAGAGTTTTATAGATCTAAGGCTACCATGAACAAGAGGCAGCTACAACCGGGACATAGGTACATCTTCAAATCCAGCTCCCATCGAACACAGCAACATTAGCAGCCAACATCTACACGCAAGGTGCAGAAGTATAGTATGAGTACAACCGACCCCATGTACTCAATAAGTAACAAACCTAACCTTAGATTCAAAGTAGTGACGAGCTTGTACCAAGGTTCGGTCCAAAACCAATAACCAACAACAGTTCATAACAACATAAAGCAAGTAACAAAAGAAGTAACTCAGAGATAAAATGCTCAGCTTAATCATGATTTCTAAAAATAGTTCTGCCTTTCAAGTACATCAGTGAAAACCCAAATCGTTTACCGAAGTTGCCAAAAATATGAATAAGTTTGAAACCGGAAATTTTCCCAAAAAACAATCCTTTCAATAATAATTAAGATGTCTTATTTTTCACTCCAAATAGCCAGTGTAAAACAAATACATCACTATGCCCATATGTCAACATGTGTGAGAAATCATGAATGACGTGACACCGTACAACATGAGGAAAAATACATCTCTATCTTTGTATGTCATGTGTGCATGTCAATGCAATGTATTTTAGAGATGAACTCATTTACTCACACTCTCACAGTACTCAATCTCACTTTCTCACACATTCCACTCATCATGCTCAATCACTCAATTCTGTATATGGCCAATCCGGCCCAGGGAAGATCCATCCCGGAATATACACATCAACTGATCATCAGTCACTCAGTACCAAGTAGGGCTAATCCAGCCCGTGGAGAAGATCCATCTCCAGGTATATAATTTTTCGGACAAGATCCATGTCCAAGGAAGATCCATCCCTCAATAATATCAACCGCGCTCACCGGGGGTGTGTGCAGACTCCGGTGGGGCTCCTTTAGCCCAAGCGCTATCTCGTTGTGGCGTGCAACCCAATCCCATAAATGTCACACATAATTAGGCACTCGGCCTCACTCAGTCATCAATCTCTCCAGTCTCTCTCTCAGGGGCTCCCAATGTCATGATACTAGCCCGAAAACAATGATATGATGCATCAATAAAAAACAACAGAGACTGAGATATGATATGCATGTGAATGCATATGACTGAGTATGTAATGCAATGAAAGCAGATTACTTAACAACAGAAATGACCTCAGTGGGTCCCAAAAGGATAAGCATGTAGCCTAGACATGGCTTCTAACATAATCACGGCTCTATAACTCTAGTACGTAGAGATTTCATTATTCCAGACAAGTTCAGGTAACTACACAGTACCAAAAAAATTACGAAAATCATATTTCACACGGTGCATGCCCACACGCCCATCACCTAGCATGCGTGTCGCCTCAAAACCAAACACATAACACGTATATTCAGGGTTCATACCCTCAGCTCCTAGATTAGAAGAGTTGCTTACCTCGAACAAGCCAATACCAATGTCGAGCAAGACAAGCGATGCTCCAAAGATGCCATCACGCGCGTAGAGACCTCCGAACGGCTCAAAACTAGCCAAAAGCAACTCAAATACATCAAATAAATCCCACGGAAACAATTCCAAATAATAAAGATCGAATTCTTAATCAAAAACAAAAAACGGCCAAAAATCACACCCAGACCCGTGACTCGTAACTCAACAAAACTCACAAAATCCGTCAACCCATTCAATTACGAGTCCAACCATACTAGTTTCACTCAAATCCGACTCCAAGTCGATGTTCAAAACTCAAAAATTCATATTATGAAACTTTAGGCCTAAACCCCCAATTTCCTCTTTAAAATTCACAATCCAATTACCAAAAATGAAGGTAGATTCATGGAATATAACTAAAACCGAGTAGAGAACACTTACCCCAATCCTTGTGATGACAATTGCTCCAAAAATTGCCTCAATCCGGGTCCCACATCTTAAAACATGAAGAAAGAACCAAAGCCTCGATTTTTATGGTTTCTGCCCAGCATTTTCGCATATGCGGTTAAAATGTCGCATCTGCGACCTCCACTTCTGCGGATATAATCTCTCCTCTACTAAGCCCATGGAGGCTAGCCCTTCCGCACCTACGGACATTCTCTGCCTCTGCGCACGCGCAGGTGCACCAACCAACTCCTGCTCCTGCACCACTCGCCGCTTATGCGGCTAATCTTACGCTTCTGCGGACACGTAGATGCGCCCTTACTTCTGATTCGGCAGTCTTCCTCAGTAGCTCACACCTTGCTTCTTTGACTCCTCTGTCGCTTCTGCGACCATCGCATCTGCACAAACCAGCCGCAGGTGCGATCACACCAGAACCAGCAGCTTAGCAAAAATCCAAAACTGCAATGAAATGATCCGAACCTCGTCTGAAACTCACCCGAGCCCCTCGGGACCCCGTCCGAACATGCCAACAATTTCCATAACACAATACGGACCTACTCGAGGCCTCAAAACACACATAACAACATCAAAACGACGGATCACACCTCAAATCGAAATGTATGAACTTTGAACTTTTCAACTTCAATAACTCGTGCCGAAACATAGCAAATCAACCCGGAATGAACCCAAATTTTGCACACAAGTCCCGAATAACATAACGAAGCTATTCCAAATCCCGGAACCACAATCCGAATCCTATATCCTCAAAGTCAACTTGCGGTCTAACTTTTGAACTTTCCAAACTTTCAAATTTCCAATTTTTGCCAACTTGTGCCGAAACCTTCTAGAAATATCTAAATGCAAATTCGGGCATACGCCCGAGTCCAATATCACCATACAGACCTATCAAAACCATCAAAACTCCATTCCGGGTATAAATTCACAAAAAGACAAACTTGGTCAACTCTCCCAATTTAAAGCTTCAGCCATGAAATCCATTCTTCCAATTCGATTCAAAATAACCTGAAAACCAAAACCGACGATTCACATAAGCCATAATACATCATACGAAACTACTCATACCCGTAAACTACTGAGCAAAGTCCAAATGCTCAAAACAACCGGTTGGGTTGTTACACCTTGTAGTTAAATTTGCACACCTAGTGTTTGATAAAATTCTCAAATGAGCTGAAACCATGAATACCTTCCTAATTTGTGTTCAATTTTATTATGTCTCAAAATAGATTGGGATTGCTAGAATATCCGAAGTATTGTAGTAATTTAAGGAAAGCTCAAAGCGAGGTATGCTGGCTAAACTCTTTTCTAGAATTGAATTCCATGATGTTCTTGTAAGTCCCTAGTTATTCTTTATAAATCAACTATTCCGAATAAACTTTGTGTTGAAAGGTATATGTTCAAAATGTGTTCCGGACGCTCTTATCATATGATGTTAGCCTTCAGGAATATGTTCAAAGTATGAGTTGGGTATAAAAATGTTCTGACTCCAAGTAGTGTTTCAAGTGAAGGCTATTATGCCAAATTGTGTAAGAAGTCTCAATGTGCTTAAGACTCTTAATTTCTCATAGGTGTACTAAAAGTCATGATTAGAGATTCTTTGATGTCGATAATCTATAAAGATGCTTGAAAGTGAAAGTAGTAAGTTGGGGATATAAAGTATGAACATCGTGCCAAGAATGAAAGTTATACTTGTGGCCAATAGCGCCAACGAAATGAAATGATGTGTGAAATATTATGAAATGAGCCTTGATTCAACTATTCCAAATTGACTCCGAAAATAGAATTATCCAAAAGCTTATGTACTCAAGTCATGTCCAAATGTGGTTGTTCGAACTAATGCTATGCTTGGTAGGTATTTCTAATATGTTTTGAGCTCTTACATAATCATGAGCTGAAATGGTGTATTGCCCTTTTGGGAAAAAGCATTTCAAGAATAAATGGTGTGTTACTCATTTGTGATTTTAACTCGTGCTTCGATTGCCAATCATTTTACTCCATTTCTTGGAAAGAAATCCATTGTGTTTAGAGTTTTCATTGCCAATGAACCTAAAGTTGTGATTTTCGGAATATTGTATATGTTGATATTTATGACGATGATCCATGAAAGGAAAGATATGAAAGTGTGGAATATGAAATACGATCATTGTGCCATGAAAGAAGAATCATATGTATGGCTAAGAGAGCCAATGAAATAATAATATTGTAAGTGGTTGAAAGTACGGATAAATGATATGTGGTGTGAAAGGTTATGAGATGTACGTATTTGTACTTTTGTTTCCAATGTGTTATAAGCCCTTATGTTCTTGCGAGTAAAGACTATGATATTCCTAAATGTTCTAAATGCTCTTAATGTTCTATGATCACCCAATGGCAAGTACAAGTAAGTGATAATATGAACATGAAATGTGGTCATTGGCTAAATGAGAATTATGAAGTGTTGTATGTCTCAATGGTTTCAACTATAGTTGTATGCTTCTGAAATAAGGTATGTAAATGACTTCGATTGATAAGTCCCAAGAGTCATGAATCTAGATACTGACCTCAAGATGTCAAGGGAGTGAATAATGAGATGGAAGGGAGATGTCCTTTGTTAAATGATGATGAATCTTAAGAAAATGAATTGGGCCCATGTGCCATTGAAATCGACTTATTGATATACCATGCATGTGCTAGTGTAATGAGTTGTGTTTCTCCATGATGAGCACGAACATGACGTATTCCAATGATATGAGAAATTATGACCTTAAATGTAATGACAAACCATGTCGCTTTGAGTTTATATATGGTATTGTGATTGGGATTACACCTCCACCCACATACATTGGGGTGAGGCGGCAAGTCCGCTTTGTGTAGAGATTATGGTATTTTCATACACCTCCACCCGCATATATTAGGGGTGAAGCAGCATGACCTCTTTGTGCAGGGATTGTGGTATTGTGATACACATCCACCCGCATGCATTGGGGTGAGGCGGAAAGGCCGCTTTGTGTAGCGTTTTGGTATTATGGAATACACCTCCACCCATATATATTAGGGTGAGGCAGCAGGACCGCTTTGCGTAGGGATTGTGGTATTGTGATACACCTCCACCCTCTTATATTGGGGTGAGGTGGCAGGGCCGCTTTGTGTAAGGATTGTGGTATAGTGATACACCTCCATCCGCATATATTGGGGTGAGGCGGCAGGGCCGCTTTGTATAGAGATTGTGGTATCGTGATACACTTCCACCCGCATATGTTGGGGTAAGGCGGCAGGGCCGCTTTATGTGAAGGTGGTTATAAAGGATCCCCGACTTAATATCTATAAATTTGAATGGAAGATCTTGATAAATTTGCTTGACGTTAACGGCTATCTAAGCCCTTTTACTGTTACCATGATTCATCATATTCATGTTGTATTTTCAAACCCTTGAATATGTGTATTTGTATTGTGTAAATGAACACTATGAACGGTCTATGAAACACACATGTGTATTGTATAGGTGATACTGTGAACGGTCTATAAGACGTATAGGTATATAATATGATATGTGAACACTAAGGATGGTCTATGAAATATATATGTGAAAAATAAGAGAGGAAGGTGCCATTTTTGTTGGCCTTGTTTGTACATGTTGTTACAATTACATTATATTATGTATTCCACGTATAGTTCATATGGCGTAGTTGATCCTAAAAGAAGGTTAGAATGATGCAAGTATAATAAGACTTGAAATGTGATTCTATTAGATGTTTCGTAGTTTCTTGATGTACTTTATTTGCCTCTTATTTAAGTTACCTTATTTTCATATGTTGTTTTGACTGACTTACATACGAGTACTATTCCACATGTACTCACATCCCTTTTTCCGGGGGCACTGCATCTTTTAATGGATGCAGGTATACTTCTACGGGATGATATGGAACTTTGATAGGGATATTTTTCACTACTCAGCTTATGGTGAGCCCGCTAAAGTTCTAGTGGGTGTTTGGGTCTAGTTCATTTTATGTATATAAAAATCTATTGTCATAGAAACTCCATGTACATTGTGGGTCATATAATTAAAGATTTGACTTTTGTCATGTATTTATGTTCATGGTTATTTATGAGGCTACGCACCCATCATGAGAAAGATTAGGCCATCGAGCCAAATGTATTCAATTTAAAAGTCATGATCTAATGATGTTTTGGTAAATCATGAATGAGTAATGATGAGAGGTTAATGTAAATTAGGCTTGCTCGACTGGATTTACTCGGTTGAGCGCAGGTCGCGCTCCTCGAGTTCGGGACATGACACAACCGACCCCATGTACTCAATAAGTAACAAACCTAACCTTGGGTTGAAATCAATGACGAGGTTGACAGAAACAGTCAATCACCAATATCAATAATCGGTAATAGCTCAGGATATAAAGGAAGCAGTATAAGTAAATAACTCAATGGTATCATGTTCAGCTCGTTCACATTAAAGGAATTAAGACAAACTTTCCAAGTATAACAGTTAAAGTCCAACACATACAAAATATTTCATTTACCAGCTAACATGAGGAAAGTAGATCTCTATGCCTGCATGTCAAATATACATGTCAAATCAATATCATAACAGTGAAACCATCAATAATAACAACACTCAGCACACTCAGGTTGCCTGTCACAATGCCCCTCAACATCACACACTACACTCAGCACTTTACGATTGCCTGCACAAGTGCCCCTCAACAAAGCACGTATATATCATTGTGCCTATGCTCACTATAATTTCAGACTCCAGAGGGGGCGGATCTTGACCTAAGTGCTAATCAATATAACCGTTGCGGCATGCAATCTGATCCAAATATAAATCTATTGCGGCTTGCAAACCGATCCAAATATCACTATACTGTAGTGTGTAACCCGATACAAATAACAATCCATTGTGGCACCCGACCTGATCCAAATATAATACACAAAATGGCTCTATGGCCTATATCAGTCATCAATCCCTAAAGTCTCAAGGGCACACAATCTCATAGAACTCGTCCAAAACAGTATCACATATGGAATGCAACAACAACATGTGATGTAACAAACAAACAATGTACAGAGACTGAGACATTACATGTAAATGAAGAATTATGACTGAGGATATAGTTACAAGTAAGGCAAATAGCTCAAAACATCAAGAATAGCCCTATTTTGTCTCAACCAAATAAGCACATAGACTAGACATGATTTCTAGCATGAATCATAGCTCAAATAATCATACAAGTAGACAAATCACAGATATAACGAGGCATGATATCAAACCAAGACCGGTAATAGTCTAAAGTCCACCCGAATCATTAATATGCCGGTGCACGCACACACGCCCGTCACCTAGCACGTGCGTCACTTCAGCACATCCAAAATAGCATAATTCCTAGGGATAATTACACTCAATTCTAAGTTTAGATATGTTACTTACCTCAAAATGCACGAATTAAAACTCCAAAAAGCCCTTCCCAAAGGAATCGACCTCCGAGCAACTCGATTCTAGCCAAAACAACTTAATGTCGGCAATAGAAGCCATATGAGACAATCCCAAACAATAAAACTAAGGTCTTTATTCAATTGTTCAAATTCATTCCAAAAAGTCAATCCAAGGCCCTCACCCCGAACCCGACAAAACTCACAAATCCCGAACACCCATTCCGATATGTGTTTCACCCAAATCCAACATCAAATCGACCCTCAAATAACCAATTTTTACTCTCCAAAATCATAGTCGAGAATCCCCAAATTCTACCATAAATTCACATAAACTAGATGAAATAATCCATGGGTAATCAATATATATCATCAAAATTGAATAAACTTCACTTACCTCTTCAATTGTAGTGAAAAGTCTCCCAAATATCGCCCATAACCGAGCTCCACAACTCCCAAAATGAGAAAATAATCAAACCCTTCGAAATATAACCTTGCTAGTGATTTCGCATCAATGGTCACTTAACTGCATCTACGGTAGAAAGACCGCATCTGTGATCCCCTCTCAGCACCCGACCTTCCACTTATGCGGTGCACTAAGCGCACATGCGCTTCTGCTTCTGCAAATCCCAAGCCGCACCTGTGGCTTCGCGTCTGCGAGAACTTATCTACTCCTGTGGACTCAGCCCCACCCGCCCATGATGGATTATGCGGCTCCATGTCCTCCTTTGCAGAACTGCACCTGCGTCAATCCTTCGCAAGTGCGAAAACACCAGTAATCAGAAACTTTCAACTATGCAACTATGTTCCAAAATGGTCTTAAATCAATCTACAACACACCTAGGGCCCGTCCAATAACACCAACCAAACTAAAAACATAACATTAACCTACTCGAGGCATCGAATTGCATAAAACAACATCAAAACCACGAATCGCACCACGATTAAAGCCTAATGAACATCCAATTTCCAAAACGCATGCTGAACGACATCAAATCTATCTGGAATGACATCAAATTTTGAACACATGTACCAAATAAAATAACGGACCTATTCCAACTCCCAAATCACAATATGAACCGATATCAACAAAGTTAACTCACGGTTATGCCTATCAACCTTCTAAACCTTTAACTTTTCAATTATCGCCAAAAAGCACCAAATCAACCTACAGACCTCCAAATCCACATACGGATATATGCCTAAGTCCAAAATCATCATATGAAGCTATTGGAATCATCAAAACAACATTCTAGAGTTGTCTACATAAAAGTCAAACTCCGATCAACTCTTACAACTTAAGCTTCCAACCTTGGGATTAAGTATCCCAGATCTCCATAAAACCAAACTTACCACCCCATCAAGTCATATAACCACAAATACACATACATAAATCATCAAATAGGTGGAACGTGGCTACAATACTATAAATGAGTGCCTAGATCATTACAAATAACTACTCATACACTTGTTGACATAGAATACCACAGATGCAGAGGGTTAATTAGTGATGGGTGACTTTTTCATAGAATTTTCATAGTTAGATTAATGCTTATATGGTGAAAACCATGTCGTTTGAGGTTCCATATGGAATTTGGTGTGACTTGTTGGTCGAACATCTTGTACTACATGAGATGAAGCTTAGGGAGCTGGAATTAGCGCGATCGGACTTGGATAAGGTATATTTGGAAGAGAATGCCTTTAGGTAGCCAAGAACAGGCAATGGTTTATACTGGACAAGAGAAATCTATGATGGTGAGTGGTTATGAGTTTCTGCAGGGCTCTTGCATCATAAGCAGTGTTACGAAGGCTTGGAACAAGGATTTATTTGTTATGAGGTATTATATCGGTACCGGGATGGTAACAAGCAGTTACTGCGATCATAAGATATTGGTATGAGCATATGCGTTATAGGATATGACATGTGGTTACATCTTGGAAGTAAATTTGTTATCGATATAGGTTACTGGAATTGATTAAGTAAATATAGACAAGAATAGGATCTTGGAGGAAGATCTGGGTATTTAAGTTGGGTTTAAAGGCTTATAAACTAAGGTTGAGGGATGAACCTTCGTTCAGGATTTCTTAATGGATTTATATGGATGGAGGTGACATAGAATCACCCATGAGAAAGTGTAAGATGAGTTTATATAGCTATTTAAATCTTTGAAATGACTCTTGGCACGGTTAAGGACGAACATATATTTAAGTGGGGGAGAATGTAATAGTCCAATCAGTCGCTTTGAGTTATAGCATCTCGTTTCATGATTTGAGACTTTCCATAGGTCCATTTGATGTTTATGACTTGTGGGTATGAGTGATTTTGTTCCCAAAAGGTTTGGATAATAATTTGAAATACATATTTTCTAAATGGAAGCTTTAAGTTAGAAGAGATGATCAAGGTTTGACTTTTGTTTAAACAGAGTGAGAATTCAGATTTGGTGTTGGAGATTCCTAGAAGAATTCGACACCATTCATTTGATGTTCCCGTGGGTGTTTTGAGTCTTGGACAAGTCCATATATGGTATTTATACTTGTAGGAATGATTAGATGTAGTCCCGAAGGGCTGAGGTCAGTTTTGGAGCATTTGGAGCAAGTTACAAAAGAATTGAGTTGATAAAGCAGGCTTTTTTGGACATAAACTGGCTTTAAAAGAGCATATCTTCTAATCTATAAAGAACTTTGGGATGAGGTTTTGACGAGATTGTATCCGTTTTAGTCTAGTTTTTAGTTTCAAACTGTTAGTCATTCTGACTTTTGTATAGGGTATTATGGTAATGTTACAAGAAGGGAGTCATTGCAGCTTTTTGGATTGTTCAGTTCCGCGGTAGATTGTGCGGCCAGCAAAGCGGAAGTGCGATCCCAAAAACCAATGTATAGTCGCCTGGCATTGTTTTTGACAGCTTCTTCTGGGAGCTATTTAAGGCCGAGTTTTGTGATTTTTATTCCATTTTCCAACTTTTGGAGCTCATTTTGAGAGATATGAGGCTAGGGTTTTACCCACAATGTTGGGAGAAGTGACTCTGACCTAAATCTATGGTTTATACATGAATTTATCATTAGATTTAACATCAAATTAAGTATTTGAACAAGAGAAATTTGGTATATTTGTCTACAACTTAAGAGAGTGTATTTTGGAATTTTGAACACCAATTTGCACTCGAATTTTGAATCTAATAACATATTTGGACTCATAGGGTTATGGGTCATCGGGATTCGGTATTGGTTTCAAATTACTGGAATGTCGGCATGGGTTGACTTTTGTTGACTTTTTGAAAATTCTTCAAAGATTAAAACTTTATGGATTGGGATCACCTCATATAGCATTGTTTGACTCCTTTGTTGATCATTGGCTTGGATTGCATGATTGGAGGTCTAAAGCAAGGTTTTTTACACGATTTGAGGTTAAAGGCTAGCTCGGATGAGGTATGTATCTTGCCTAATCTTGTTGTGAGGAAATAACCCTTAGGATTTGACCTTAGTTTTCTAATTATCCAAGTGTGAGAAGCGACGTATATGTGAGGTAACGAGTGTATAAGCGCGTGCTATGTGTAATCCATGGCCGGAGTAGTCTTTAGGCTATATTATGCCTTGTTTTGGATAATGTACTTCCTGCTATCATGCTTTATATGTTTGTATGACTATGTAAACCTCTTGAATTATGCTAGAGATTATATGTTTAAGTCTTGATTTCGGTTTGGACATTATACTCGTTATTGTATGGCGCACTCTCCTAACTGTAGCTTTAGTTGGGCACTTCACACATGCATACACCTTAGCATGCTATTTTATCAACCCATGAGTATATTATTTGATACTCATTTTTTGAATACATGTATTCATGTATACGTTTTCTATGTGATGGACTAGTGGTATATTTGCTTTTTAAAAAAAATCCAACGGCTCCAATTTTATTTGCTTAAAATATTTTTCCCCTCTTTTATCTCTAAAAATACGGAGCCGTTGATCACAATGATCTAACGTCTCCCCTTCAATCATGTGTTTTAACTAGATGAAGACTTCAAACCCTAATCATTGTATCTTTGACCGGCCGCCCTTCTTTCCCCTTCCTCTCTCTTTTCTCTCATCCCCATCAAATCCCATCATCTCTGAACCTTGCACAAAATTGTGCAAGGTCACTAAAATCGACTGAAACATCCATCTTATATCTATTCCAAGCGTAAATACCGTTGAGATTTCCTTTTTCCGTCACTCAATATGAATACCAACCCCGGAAACCCTAAACTAAAGAATGAAAGAACGAATATAAACATTTTACCTTCTGCTCGTTCGAAGAACTACATGGAAGGTATAGATTCATGAGAATCTTGACTATGTTAAGATGATTCTTGGTCCAGAGGTGAAACGCAGTGATCTCTAGATATTAGTTTTGACTGATGGTCTGTTATGGCTCCAATGACCAATTTCCTTCACCATTTCGTACCAAGGTAAACCCCCACACTACTTTTCCCCTCTGCTTTATTCTTATTTCCCCCCTTCTTTCTAACATTATCCATCAATCGTCACCATCCACTACTTTTCAAATTCAATCGTAACCCTAATAGTTCAAACACCACTATAAGTAGGGCCTTAAATGTTCTCACCTAACAACATCAGAAACACTGAAGAAATAAAAAAAGAAAGCATCTAAAGCTTAAGAATTCCTGTTCAGAAGTGTTTTTTCTAATCTCCTGTTCTTTCCTTGTACGATATCGACTATTCTGGATTGTCTGTTGGTTTTGTATTCTTAAACGGCTATTAATCGACCCTACTTGATTTGCTGCTCCACAGAAGGTCAGTAAACCCCAAACCTTCGTCTTTACTTTTAAATTACCTATGTAGTTCTTCTGTAAGTGATGTTTTCCCTTCAATAATATGATGTTCAGGATGTTTATTATTAAAGTGTGCCTTTTCTTGTTATGTTCTGCTTATGCATGCCATTCTCATTGTTAAGTTTATGATTCCTTGTTAAGTTATGTCGTCTTGGAATTGTTATCAAATCTATGTTTTTATTGAATCCTACCTCTCATGATTTCGTTAGTGGAAATGATTCTACACTAATGATATTCCTATGAGTAATCCTGTTGACTATCCATAATTAGTTGAATTGACCCTTAGGTTGATTTTATGTGTGATTTACACATGTTAGTCAAATGATAGCCATATGAACATTAACATGTCAGCCATGTCAATTGAACCATGTTCATAAAATCTTCCTGATGTCCTGTTAAGACTTCATATCTCCAGTAATATGCTACCTTGATCTTCATGACTATGAAGTTATTTTGCCTTGTTTTTGTCCAATGAATGATTCTCATTAAAGCTTATGTCTTATATTCAATCTATCTGCTTTGATGACCCTAGCTGACAATCTAATTATTGATGTCATGTCTGTCCTGTACATTTAGTGATTCATGTATGTGTATCATGTAGTTTGAAATCATGTGATGAACTTGTTAGCATAGCTATCATTAAACATGTTCACTTGTTGTGTCTTAATCAGCCATGTCATTGATAACTATCTCATGATTGTTTGAGCTCTGTGATAGTAGCTATGTGTGACTTATATTACTTCATTGATTGAATGACTCATGTTTAACCTCTGAACTTGCGTCTACACTTTTCATGTTGTTCTCTGCTAATCAAGTAATGTTCATAAACCTTCACCTGCTCTTAATTGAGAAAATTCCATGTTTAAGTCATTATGTCAACTTACCTATAGTTCCTTATTGATTTAAAGGGTCTTCCCAGTCGCTATGACTACCCTATTATGATGATATCTTTGCCTAAGTCAGAAACATTAGATAACAGCCATGTTTGGCTTCATATTGGTTTTGCTCAGCAGAAAGAAAGTGGTCTATCATGATAGCCTAATGAAGTGAGTATACTTGACAAATATTGACCTAGGGCATCACTGTAATCATGTTTGTTCACCTAAAGTGATGTTATGCATTTATTTACAATGTTTACTTCGTCTATTTGTGTATAAATATTTTTCTTGATTCCCTCGTGAGCATGTGATGATTAGGAAATCTATCTAGAAGACTTCCCTTGCCCAATCTGAGCATTTTTTGCCTTGATTATTTAATAACCCAATTAGATATTGCTAAACATGTACCATGATTATAGGATCTAAATAGTAAGATTTGTTGGTGTAACCTTATCATGGATCTACTTATATGCTTGAATGAACCTACTATGATTTGTTTGCCTTGCTTTGGCTAACTGAAAATGAACATCTTTATCTGTTACACCCAGATCCATGAGTGAACATTTCTATAAATAGTGATGTCAAACAGGGATCTGGGTGTTGTGTGGTTCTAATAACTTGAGGATCTGATAAACTACAATTCTAAACAAACCTAAAACTAACTTCCCTACTTACATTGATGTCTATGCTGATTTAGTATGTTGATATCCTCTTTGGGAAAATTTAACAAGGCTGTCATTATAAGTGTTTAATGAAGTAGGGTCTCAATTATTTATATACTTACTTTGAAGACTTGAACCTACTTCAAATGATCATGAAATGTAGAACCTTCAATAGAATTAATGAAATTGATGCATATGTCCTTCTCTATCACTCACTGACACTTAGATTATTTCATAATGTACCTTTGAACTGGAAGTGGTTAAAAATAAGGCCTATCTACTGGTAGCATGCAGTAAGCCTTATTTTTGTGTAACTTCTCCATGATTTTGCTCTATTATTGATCCTCACAAGTATTCTGTGTATGGTGTGATACTTGGAACCAACACCAAAGCCTTAGTTGCTATTAGAATTTCAATGAGCCATTTGTAGTCCTTATATGTTGTGCTCCTTCAAGATTATTTCAAGTCCAGCCGTGTGTTAAAACCCTAGTTGTCTGTCGTTGGTATACCAGTAATGGCTCTAAGGATAAATATGATTTTTTGATTTATGTTTTCTTGTGTGTATGAACCTTCTGTATTTGTTCTAGTACATTGGTTGAGCTATGTCGATATTTTATTTGTGTCCGAACATTTGAGGAAGAGTAAGAGTTGATGATCAAAGGTATTTAGGTGTGAGTTTGTGTCACGCCCCAAACTCGGAGAGCGCGACCGGCACTCAACCGAGTGAACCCATCCGAGCAAGCCTGTTAGATTTCCTTCTATCCAAACTCATACATGAATAAAGAGGAGATGTACTCCATTAATCAAACGCTGAAAAGATTTCATTAACAACTTCAATTTCATTCCCATTAGCAGCTTCATTCATAATTTTCAAAATATTACGAGTTTAAAGAATTAATGAAAAATATGATTTTCAAATACCAACATTTCTAGTTCAATTCCCAACATCAACCATAACCCACAACATGTCTACGGAGCCTCTAAATATAATAGAAGAGTAATATGAAAATGTTAGCAATAAGGACCAGGCTATACTTCAAAAACACAGTACATGAGAAATAAAAGATACATGATCCCGAAATGAAGTGTACTGCTATCATTGATCAATGGCGCCTGCTGTAGAACCACCTGCATCCATTAAAGATGCAGCGCCCCCGACAAAAGGGATATTAGTACTGTCGATTAGCAATAGTATGTATACCTAAAAGTCCACTTTCAAAATAGAATGTCCATATAAGAAATGGCAACTCATAGAAATAACAAGTCATAAACAATAATATCCAAATGTCCAGTTAAAATATAATAATTTTTAAAATACGAACTTCATATACAATTTTGGTTGGGAGATCATTAGCACCGATATACCACTATTTTTGTTAGCACGGAGTCCAATCACGCTCGATCGGCTAGGCCATCTCCCCACGAACAATGTGGTTTGACATGTGATGTGAAAAAAAGTTATTACCAAGAGTAGTACCACCATGTGCACAACATGGCATCCAATCTCCACCCGATCAGTTAGGTCGCCTTCCCACAATTGCCGTGTGGGTTGACTTTTTCAATCCACAATTTTTACTAGTTTCGTCCCAATTAAGGGGAATAATATCACAATTTCTCTAATATTTCAATTTCATTCCAAATAAGGGAATAATCACAATCTGCCCCTACACTGGCACGTGTAGTTTCAGGTGTGGGCCTTATGACCCACCCTTCCTCGGTTTTGCTAATGATACTCCCAAAAATATTTTTGATTTGATTTGTACCCAAAGGTAACTTAAATACAATTGTACTCACCTCAACATCTTTCACATTGTATAAATTCTCATTAGTATTTCCAGTCTTTTACAACGATAATATTTTCTTGGCTAATTTGGCCATTCACAATATTCTTTATTTCTGGCACGATGGCCATATTTCATGTTCCACACTTTCACCTCTTTCAATTTCAAAGATCACCATCAAATAGCATCATGCACAATATTTCAGAAATCATATACTTCAAATCCATTTATAATGGGAACGTTAAATACAAATGGTTTCTTCCCAAAAAATGGGGCATACTAACCAACAATAGAAACATATATCAAAATCATAAACAATCAATACACCTTTTATTCTTACAATACTCTTCCCCAGAAATGACAATGTACAATTCCAACACATGAGTATATAGAACTCGAATCACAATGGATATATTTATAAAGCAAAGCATTAGTTAAAGCAGCCACTAAGGGGCATGAATTGAGTACAAAAGCTATTAGGCGATTTTATTTTTCCAAATCACTTTTAAAATAGTTGAGTCGAGACTCATTTCACATTCTTTATCGCATCCTCTCAATCATTTGCACTACTAGCCACAATCATAACTTAAATTCTTGGCACATTGGACACACTCGATATCCCCAATTCACTTATTTCACTTCTAACCATCTTTATAGATTATCAACAATAAGACATTTCCAATCAAGGCTTGAGGTGAACTTATGAGTAATTAAGAGTCTTAAGAATATTGAGATTTTCTCACATAATTTGGCATCATAACCTTCATTTGAAACACGACTCAAAGACATAGCATTTTAATACACATATCATTCTTGAACACATTCCCAGAGGATAACATAATGTGATAGGAACTTTCAGAACAAGTTTTGATTACACAATTCTAGACACTTTGCTTATTCGGAACAATCGAATTTATTGGGAACAACTCGGAATAGAATAAGGAACTTGAGACAACCATACTTGGAATTTACGGGAATATCATGGAATTGAATTGTAAGAGAGAAATTTTAGCCAACATACCTTGCTTTGAGCTTTCTTTAAATTACTACAACGTTCCGAAAATTCTAGCAATCCTAATCTATTTTGAGACATAACAAAATTGAACCATAATTAGGAAGATATTCATGGTCTCAGCTCGTTTGAGTATTTTATCAAACACTAGGTGTGCAAATTTTTCTACAAGGTTCTTCTATAAGATTTTTTTCATTCTTCAACCCAATCATTACTTATTTAAGCTCAACAATCTTCCCACAAACCTTATTGATACATGCATGTATAAATAATACTCTCATACCCAAGATTCATACTCCTAATCAACGATCTTCTTCCCAAATTCGAAATTAAAAAACTAGGGTATGGAACCATAGCTCTTAGATGAAGAACTTGTGATATTTTCTTGTTAATCTTCCATGACTTGAGTAAGTATTAATGAATAAATTGTTGAGGAACACTTTCCCACTCTAGCACTCTCTAACCCTCAAAATATCAGATTTTTGCTCAAGAAATGACCCATTGCGTCTATTTAACGAAGAATCGTCGGGTTATAAAAAACCAAAAATGAAACTCCGGAACAGGAAATGCGGTCGCATATGCGACCGCATAATAATTCTGCGGTCCGCAGAATAGGCCGGATAATTGGCCTCCAAAACTAGGCACGATTGACTCAGTCTGCGGTCATAATGCGGCCCGCAAACCTGTTCTGCGGTCGCATAATGCATCGCAAATTGGTCTGCGGTCGTATAATGTGCCACAAACCTGATCTCCAACTTGCCCATTCCTGCCTCACTCTGTGGCACCACGAAACCTTGAATTAATTTGTGAAATTTTACGGGGCTTTACACTTAAGTACTTCGAAAGTTTTCGGGGTGTTACAGTTTGGTTTGTGTTTGAGGTACCATTCCCTGGCACAAGCACTGCTCAGGATCCCTGAGACCCTCATGAACTCTGAAGTGTCAGGGTTCTATAGAGAGAATTCATAAACAAAACATGGCTCATCCTAAGACTTTGGTCATTAACCTCAACTAATCTTCATAGGGTTGGCCCAAATGAGAATTAACTCCTACTTTACTCTTTGAATTTCATTTACTTAATATGATGTTATCTTTTTTCACCTTATATTTATTTACATTAATTATCCTCTTGTTTTTTGTACGCATGTTTGAATTGGGCCTGCTGATTTGAATTGGAACTCAGGCCCAAAATCCAGACCTGGATCGCTTCCTCTACACTTGTTCAGTCTGTCGCTGATTTGAATCCTGCTGGGCCTTGCCTGTTTGCCAGCCCCACTCCATGAATCCAGCTCTCCTAGCTCTATTTTTTATGATAGTCGTTATTATTTGTTGCTTCTGTGTATATACATATTTGGAAAACTAACGCCTAATTATTGGATGTTTGTGGTTGTTTTATTAGGCAAACCAAGAATCATAAATAAAAAAGGCAAAGCTAGATTATAAAAATCGCTTGCTTTTCTTCACTTTAATACATTTTGAGCAATAATATTGGAGACTGATCTTTCAAATAAACGAATAGTTTTATTTATTCTACCATAAGAGATTTCAGGCTTTTAGGCAAGTTCAAACAAAAAAAACCTCTTTGGAAAATCATCATACAAGTCGTGTATAATATAATAACTAAAAACAACCATACAACCATGCTCGCAAGGAATAAACATTGATGAGTCTAAAAATACAAGGCTTTCTGCTGAAAAATAGTTTTCAAAGACAAAGTATATCAAATTTTCAACCTAAGGAATATTTTAAAAGTTACCTCTTGTTCTTTAAGTTATAAAGACTTACAAATAAATATCCCTCTTTTCAAAGGAAGTACACAATCTCTTTTTCTCAAAGGCAAGTTTTCAAACAAGACTTGAAGTATTTTTTTTAAACTCTCACTTAGAAATTTCAAACAGAATATAGACATTCCTTTCCCCAAACTTAGCCTAAGCATAAGGAGCTGCCTCAAGTAGATTTTAAGGGGTATCTAACCCCTTCTCCTTAGAATAACAAGAACTCTTACCCAAATCTCACCGGTTAGCAGACCAATAGGATAATACTTTTACGGACTTATAGGTACCCTAATATACCTTAAATTATTAGGTGGCGACTCTCTTCTTTCAACTTTAGAAGAACCACTAGTTGTATTTTATTTTTAACTTTGTAAAATAGGGTGCAACAACAAGTAAAACAGTGAGATCAAATATATGTACATAAGACGATCTTCAACAAAAGAAATAATACAAAGTCCTCAATAATCGGATACTACCTCAAATGGAATACGTAATGGTCAACATCAGATAAAATGTCACACCTCAAGTAGGGAAGATTCATAGGCACGCTAACTCCTTATCAATTATTTCGCACAATTCTTCCGAGCCGAACTACCTAATCCCATAAGAGTGTTTCATAGAACTACCGGGATAAAACTCCCGATCCCATAAGTGTATGTTACATAGTGTTGTCGAGGCGAGCGGCCCGATCCCATAAGAGTGTAATACATAATTCTTCCAAGGCGAACGACCCGATCTCATAAGAGTATGATACATGATATTGCCGAGGCGAACGACCCGATCCCATAAGAGTACTGCTGAGGTGTTCGGCACGATCCCATAAGAGTACTGCTGAGGTGTTCGGCATGATCCCATACGGATGAGGCATTATGCCTGATCCCATTGGAATATGAAACTTTTAACGCACTCACTAATAAACTTATTAGTTATGAAATTCAAGTAAACTTTCGGACGAGTACACACAACACGAGAGGAATTTGTAAATGGAAGTTCAATTTCCACGGCTAATAATGTAGCTCATCAAGTGTCTAAATAGAAAGTTTGATACACTACGCAAGCCTAGTCTCAGGCTAAATGTAAATTAAAGTATTTAAACATGTAAGAATAACTCAAATAGTACAATTAAATCATGGTGTGAGTCTAAGCCTAGCCGGATATAATAAGAATTTCTATCATACGCACGGACACTCGTCACCTCATATGTGCGTAGCTCCAACAACATGTAGCACATAACAAATATGACACCTACAGGGAAAATTCCCCCTTACAAGGTTAGATAGGAGACTTACCTTACTCCGAAATCTGATAGCCAGCTCCAACGCCTCTCTAACACCTTAAACCAATGCTTAACGATTCGAAACTAGTCAAACAACGTGCAAACCAATCAAAATGTACTCCAAGACTAGTAATTTAACAATTAGTAAGAATTCCCATCTATACACGAAAAGTAAACAAAGTCAACCCTTGGGCCCACGTGCCAGGATTTCGAAAATTCTCGAAGATTAACATTACCCACAGCACCACGAACTAAAATATATAATTTATTCCCAATCCCATATCCAATTTCGTGGGTAAAATTTAAATATAGCATTTCTAGGGTTTTCTTCCAAATCCCACAATTTCTATCAATTTTTCTTCATGTCAAAATCCATATATAATCCATGTATTTATCTCATAATGAGAAGGAATAACTTACCTCATTATAGATGATGAAAACGATCTTCAAAAAATCTGCTCCAATGTAATAAGAGAGATAAAAATGACCCAAGTCCCGTTGGCAACCTTATATTCTGCCCAGGTGACCCTTCTTCGTGATCATGGAAACACTCTCGCGATCACCAAGGACAACCAACCTCACCCACGAAATCATCATACGCGAATGCGAGGACCCTCTCACGATCATGAAGCTTTTCTTGCCTAAGCCTATGCGAACACGAGCCCAGCTCCATGAATTAGAAGGACAAAACCTTTTGCCTTAAACATTACCTCACGTTGTCACGCCTCGAACCTGGGCCTGGACATAACACGACACCCTGTGCCTAACTACATGCGACCGAGCGAACCAACTGGCTAGCTGATTCAACATGTGATATCACAACATACTAAATACGGAAGATAAACTAACACATATTGATTTACTGAAAGTCTAAATGATATACATCAAAGTGAGAAAACACTAATATAAGTATAAAACACATTGGAAGCCAACAATGTTTAATTTGAAAAGCGTGTGACTTTGTCTAACTGTTACTCTAGTCCATGAAGCCTCTATTGAAGTACTGAAAACAATGATTATCTGTAAATAGTGAAAGAATGTAAAGTAATGGTAATGCCCCGAAAAAATCGGGGCACACAAAATAGCTGGTATGAGAATCCTAGCGCTCTGAGTCGTCACCTGTAAATCATTACCTGAATCGTCAGATGCAGGTCCCGGGCAAAAGGGACTTCAGTATATTTGAATTGCACTGGTATGTAAAGAAATTGAAAGAAAGAACTATAAATTATGAAACTGAAAATGAACTAATAACTTAGAAGTGATAACGGATAACTGAACTGATAACTGATAACTGATAACTAATAACTAAACTGATAACTGATAACTGAACTAAACAAAGGAAGTAAGGATATGAATACTCCCCCTTCTGAATGATGAACCACCTGTTTATCTGAATAAATAATCTGCGACCTCAGAACCAAGTATACGTACACAAAATTGCGGCCTCGGGCCCAAAGATGCATAAAGCATAAACTACAACCTCAGGCCCAAACATGCATAAAGAATAAATTGCGGCCTAAGACCCAAATATGCATATAGCATAAACTTCAGCCTAAGGGCCAAACATGCATAAAGCATAAATTGCGACCTCAGGCCCTAATATAGGTGTTCAACATTAAGGGATTTAAAATCAAGAACTGAGAATCATACTGCAATACATGATACTGAAACACTGAATTATATTGAGTTACATGATACTGGAGTGCTGAATCGAACTAGATTGAGACATGTATTCATGAATTGACTATAAATAATGAATCTTCAACTGTTTGTGACATGCTGATTAATCTAGACTGAGACCCAAAGGCATCAAACATAAGTCTATAATCATTATGAATTGAGCTCACAACGTTCGGAATGAAAGTCATGAATGAATTATGAGGCTAGAGAATAGAAGTCCTGCAACTATTCAAGGAACTAAGCTTAACTATATTGTTTAGGCAATTCGTAAGTTGTAAAAGAAATGTAATGTAGGGAGAATCACTAATACTCCCAAACAAAGAGAGTTAGCCTCACATACCTTGACTCTTGTTCTTTTAAGACTAGCACAATGTTTGTCGCCTCTTTCAACGATAATCTATGTCAATATATATCAAAAGGAACCAGTA
This sequence comes from Nicotiana tabacum, assembly GCF_000715075.1. Taxonomy (NCBI): domain Eukaryota; kingdom Viridiplantae; phylum Streptophyta; class Magnoliopsida; order Solanales; family Solanaceae; genus Nicotiana; species Nicotiana tabacum. Next base: position 32,933,954 of record NC_134098.1, read on the forward strand.
GTATCACTAATGCTCATGCTTCTGCCACTGAGGCATTATATAAAACACCTTATAGCGTAAAGCCTCATTGCTATTATTAATGGTGCTTTCGTCACCCAATTCTTATTCTACTACTTCTAGTTGATTCTACAATCCCAAATATGTGTAGCTAACACCATTTCTTATCATGCAAATGATTATAATAGTCTCAAGTCAACAACTCAAAATCCTAGCATAGTTCATATGACTCCCTTTATCAAACCCATCTATTATTCTCCCAAAAACTCATCAATTCATAGCTATAAATGATTAGGGAGCAAAAGCATTACCTTTTGAAGTTCAATCCTCTTGAATTCGAGTTATAAGGTTTCCTTTCTCAACAATGGAGTCTCGATCGAATATCTAATTATTGAAGGATTTACCCATGTTAAAAAAGTGTTGGAGAATTGAAATTAACTTAGAATTATCATTAGAACTTACATTGGATGATGGATGGGCCTTGGGGAAGTTAGGTTCTTAAGAGCTTCCCTTTCTAGAGTAAGTTTTCATATTTTGGGTGTGGTGGATGAGGTAGGGCTTTTAAATAAGTGTACACATCCCAAAAATTGAGGAGGAAATAAAAGTAGCTCGGATAAACTTCGTCGGCATGGGGCATCATCAGAGGCACCAAAATAATAGTGCAGGGCGCCATCAGAGGAACCAAAAGTACACGACCTTGCACTGTCAGGGGAGCTAAGGTTAATGCCTTAGAAAGTTCCTTGCACTGTTAGGGGTGCTAAGGTTAATGCCCTGGACAGTGCCTTGCCCTGTCAGGGGTGCTAAGGTTAATGCCCTGGACAGTGCCTTGCATTGTCTAAGGCTGTGAGTTTTCATGGCCTTGCATTATCTAAGGCTGTAAGACGGACCTCCTATGAACTTAGTCGCTTCTATCGAATTTTAATCACCTCACTCTCCTGCTTCATTCCAAAACAACTATTTCCACCACCCATACTCATCCCGATAGGACTTCACATGCCACAAAGGTCACATTAATACTTATTTAACGCATCCATACCTAATCCGAATATACAGAGAGTTACATTAACTCCCCTTTGGGATCATTCGTCCTCAAATGGTTGTCCTGATTGTAACTACGGCTTACTCTAGACCTTAAACAAGACTAATGGAAACATGAGAACACTGAACTGTCATGAACACATGCATAGTAAAATGAATGAATACATGATTTCTGAACTGCTGAGATACTGAACTAATAGGTACAGAACTGAATTACTACTAATTTGGCTAAATACTAGTTGACTGAATACTGAAAGACATGAAGATTATATAAGGTTTGAATGTAAAGGTTAGTTACCTTCATCATTTCTCCAAAGACTTGCCAGCTAACAGAGCATAACACAAACCTTAGAAGGCATCGTCATAAGCATAACATGAAACATATACGTGAATACTGGTTTGTAATAGATATGTGAATGTTGAACAAACATGGATATACGAATACTAAACTAGCACGAATATTTGAGTAGTGAACTGACATGATGGTTATAGCATGCGATCTGAATACTGGAAACATAAATGTCGTGACATGAGATCTGAATACTGGAACTTCGATGTTATATCATGATACATGAAATACTGGGTGTACATCTGCCAATTCTGATGGCAACTCTAAATTGTAAGTTACTTGCCCGATCCCTCATAGGATCCTATACGGCCTGGTGTATCTGGGACTAAGCTTTCCTTTCATCCCAAATCTTATAACACCTTTCTTAGGTGAAACTTCCAGAAACACCAAATCATTAACTTAAAACTCTAGGTCTCTATGTCGCATGTACGAATATGACTTTTGGCGGCTCTGATCCATCTTCAAATGCTATTGAATCAACTTGACTTTCTCCATATCCTGATAGACCAAATCTTGACCCAATAATTCTGCTTCGCCAACTTCGAACCAACCAATTAGCGATCTACACCGTCGCCCATACAAATTATTCTTTCAAAATGAGCAAGATAATCTTGTTATAAGTTCTATATTTACCATCTCCACTGAATGATATATGTATTATGCAGTAAAACGCTGGGCTTTCTGCTGTTTAACTTTCACTTGCTGACAATTCAAACACTTGGCCACAAAGTCTGCAACGTTCTTTTTCATGTCGTTCAACCAATAAATCTCCTGAGATCATGACACATCTTTAGTGAACCTGGGTGAATAGAATACTCGGAATTATGGGCTTCTAACATTATCCTCCTTCTCTAAGTCCATCTATGTCTTAAACACACAATCCGTCTTAGTACCTCAAAGTACCATCATCTCCCCCTTGTGCAAAAGCCCTTATCTTATGCTTGTGAATCCCCTCTTTTAGTTGCAACAAGTAGGGATCATCAAATTGTTTCTCCTTTACTTCGCCTACTAAGGAGGAACAAGTCATGTTCTGGACAACAACTCAACCATCTTCGGGGGCCCAAACTCGAACTCATAGCTTGGCTAAGCGGTGAATTGCTTTCACCATAGTTCTCTTTGTCTGCCTCAATCATGAGCTATACTTCCCATACTTGATTATCTTTTTAAGGTACTTCCTGAAAATACTTATAGTTTTGTTGTAAGCTAAGTCTTTGACCAGTACTCTGAAGATTAGATTCTCGTACAATGGCACTACCATCATGACACATAACTGGGCATGATTTTATAGTTTTTATAGCTATGCAAACCATGAGGGTTTCAAATCTCCAACTGGAGTTACTGACGATTTTCTCATCTCCCCCTAATACCAAAGGTTAAGGTCTTGTACTTGCGGATCCTTCTCTTTTGTTAGGATTCGAATAACTTTCCTTATCTTCTAAAATTCTTTGCACTTTACGTCAATGATTACTCATTTTCCAACTTACTTCTGAGCAATATTGGAAAACTAAATTATTCACATAAACGGAAAGCTAATGTATTCACAACTATCATACACAATCTTAATGATTTAACTTTGCTAACTGAAAGACTGTATAAATGGTAACAGAGGTAAACTAATAACCATTAAAAATGATAACTGCTTTCATACATTCTGATAAGGTTATTCTCTAATATGTACTACTATCCATTGTATCCCACTTTCAACATCCTCTTAAGTTTAATTTGTTACCAACCTGTACTCCATAATTATACCTCAATAGGCGATCATTCTCTCTAGGACCTTGGGTTTTTCCTGCCCGTCGCTTGGGTATTCGATATGTCTGGAATTCGATAGGAAGAGAAGGTTACCTACTGCTTTAAGCTTCGTGGCACGATCTATAGTAGAAATAAATGAGACAATCCTGAATGTCTTGGAAGTTAACAATTTATATGAAGGCCGGGACAAACATATAAAGGAAACTCCACTAGACACGGCTTCATAGACATTCTAGGACACTTGAACTTATTTCTCTGATACCAAGCTTTATCATACCCCGAACCTGGGCTGACGAAACACGACACCGATGCCTGACTACATGTGATCGAGCGAACTGACTGCCTGGCTGAATCATTATGTGATATCATAACATACTGAATGCGGAAGATAAACTAACACATGCTGATATACAGAAAGTCTGAATGATATACATCAAAGTGTGAAAACACTAATATAAGTCTGAAACACATCTGAAGCCAATAATGTTTAACATGAAAAGCCTATGACTCTGTCTAACTGTTACTCTACTCCATGAAGCCTCTAATGAAGTACTAAAAATAATGACTATCTGTAAATAGTGAAAGAGCGTAAAGTAATGGTAATGCCCTGAAAGAACTGGGGCTTACCAAATTGCTGGTACGAAAATCCTAGCGCTCTGAATTGTTACCTGTAAATCATTACATGCATCATGAGATGCAGGACCCGGGCAAAAGGGACTTCAGTTGTAATGCCCCATAAAAATATTTTTGCAAAATAATGTTAATAATGTTTCGTGGTGCCGAATTGGTTTTACGTGTTGTGTATTATAGAAATTCTTTTGCCGGGGGCGCTGCATCTTTAAATGGATGCAGGTGGTTACATAGTAGATAACGTTGATGGCAGATAGTGTTGCACCCTCTTCTCAGCGGACTTGGTGAGCCCCATTTCATTCTGGGGTCATGTATTGTACCTTTAGATTATATTATGGTCACTTTTGAGGTATAGCCGGGGCCTTGTTGCCGGCACCATCCTTACTCTCCTTTGTATCTTTTGAGACTCCGTAGACAATATGTGGGTTGCATATATGTGTTGGGAATGTTAAACCAGTCATGTGGTGTTTGATCGCTTGTTCCACTTGAACTATAAGAAATATGTATTTTGAGACTTAAAGGCGCAATGACTAATGAAATGATTTAGGATTGTATGATTGAGACTCCTACTGTATAATTAATGAAATCATGTCTTTTTTTGATCATGGGTTAATTGGGTAGAAAGTATCTAACAGTCTTGCTCGGCCGGGTTCACTCAGTTGAGCGCCGGTCGCGCTCCTCGGTTTGGGGCGTGACAAACTTGGTATCAAAGCCTAATATTTTAAAGTGTCCTAGGATGTCTCAGAGTCGTGTCTGGTAGAGTCCTTCTTATCGGTGTGTTGTCGATCACATCTATAAGTTGGAGGCTAGTTGGACATGTAGGAACAACACCCTTCTTTGATACTCTGGATCATGCGATGAAACTAATTGTGCAAGTGTTCCTCCTCTAACTCGTGCATTCCTTTAACTTTCAGTATATGGCACCTAAGAAGAGAGCAAGAACTGGCCAAGGAGCCAAAGCTGCCTTTGGAGTGGCAGTTGACCCTTTATTTTATGAAGCGGGTGAACACCCGAGGGGTGAGGATAATCCCCTGACTGCTACACTACCTGATTCCACTACACCGGCCCCGGCCACACCAGTTCCTACACCTACTGAGGGTGTGATGGTTCCTCCACTTGATATTCTGATTCCACCTCATAACACCTACTGAGGATGCGACGGCCCAGGCATCATTTATTCCGAGTGAGCCTTATGTCGAAAAATAGATGTTCAAAGTATGGCTTGCGTATTAAAATGTTGTGGCTTTGAATTGTGTTTTAAATGAAAACTAGTATACCAATTGGGTGGGGGGAAACTCGATATGCTTAAGACTCATAATTGCTCATATGTGTATCTAAAGTCTTGATTGAAAGTGTCTAGTTGTTCATAATCTTTAAGGATGCTTGAAAATGAAGTAAGCGAATTGAAGAAATAGAGTGTGGCCAACGTGCCAAGAATTTAAGTTATGACTGTGACTAGTAGTGCAAATGATTTGAGAGGATGCGATAAAGAATATGAAATGAGCCTCGACTCAACTGTGTTAAAAGCAATTTGGAAAATAGAGTTTTCCTAAGAGCTTTTGTACTCGATGCATGCCCATTAGTGACTGCTTTAACTAATGCTTTGCTTTATAAATATATCCAGTGTGATTCGAGTTCTATATACTCATGTGTTGAAATTGTACATTGTCATTTCTGGGGAAGAGTATTGCAAGAATAAATAGTGTATTGATTATTTATGATTTTTCATGTGTGTTTCTATTGTTGGTTGGTATACCTCATTTTTTGGGAAGAAACCATTTGTGTCTGAAGTTCCCATTTCAAATGGATTTGAAGTATATGATTTCTGAAATATTCTATATGTTAATATTTGATGGTGATCTTTGAAATTGAAAGAGGTGAAGGTGTGGAATATGAAATACGGCCATCGTGCCAGGAATAAAGAATCTTGTGAATGGCCAAATAAGCCAAAGAAATATTGTCGTTGTTAATGACTCGAAATACTAATGAGAATTTATATAATGTGAAAGATGTTGAGGTGAGTACAATTGTATTTATGTTACCTTAGTGTGCAAATCAAATCAAAAATATTTTGGGGGCATCATTAGCAAAACTGAGGAAGGGTGGGTCATAAGGCCCACACCTGAAACTATATGTGCCGGTCTAGGGGTGGATTATCATTATTCCCCTTATTTGGGATGAAATTGAAACATTGGTGAAATAGTGATTATTTCCCTTAATTCGGATGAAACTGGTAACAATTGTGGATTGGTGGTACTATTCTTGGTAACAACTTTCTTTTGCATCACTTGTCAAACCACATTGTTTGTGGGGAGATGGCCTAGCCGATAGGGCGTGATCGGACTCCGTGCAAACAAAGGCGGCAGTATATCAGTACTAATGATCTCCAAACCAAAAAATTGTATATGAAGTTCGTATTTTGAAAATTATTATATTTTTATCTGGACATTTGGATATTGTGGATTGTGACTAGCTATTTCTATGTGTTGCCTTTTCTTATATGGGCATTCTATTTTGAGGTTTGATATTGATTAAGGCTTCCATTGATATTATGATAATCTTGTTTGTATTATTTTTTATTTTATTGAGAGGGTATTTAGTTATGCATAATAGTGCTATTTGACAGTACTAATGTCCCTTTTGCCGGGGGTACTGCATCTTTAATGGATGCAGGTGGTTCTACAGCAGGCGGCATCGATCAGTGTTAGCAGTACAGTCCTTTCAGCTGATTTGGTGAGCCTCACTTCATTTCGGGGTCATGTATCTTTTGTTTCTAATGTATTGTGTTTTGAGGTATGGCCGAGGCCCTTTTTGCCGGTATTTCCATATTACTCTTCTATTGTACTTAGAGGCTCCATAGACAGGTTGTAGGTTGTGATTGATGTTGGGAACCAAACTAGAAATGTTGGTATTTGGAAATCATGTTTTTCATTAATTCTATAAACTCGTAATATTTTGGAATATGAATGAAGCTGCTAATGGGAATGAAAAGGAAGTTGTTAATAAAATCTCTTCAATGTTTGATTAATGGAGTACATCTCCTCTTTATTCATGGATGAGTTTGAGTAGAAGGAAATCTAACAGGCTTGCTCTGCCGGGTTTTCTCGGTTGAGCGCCGGTCGCGCTCCCCGAGTTTGGGGCGTGACAGTAGTTTAGCCAACATACCTCGCTTTGAGCTTTTCTTAAATTACTACAACATTCCGGAAATTCTAGCAATCCCAATCCATTTTGAGACATAACAAAATTAAACTCAAATTAGGAAGGTATTCATGGTTTCAGCTCATTTGAGCATTTTATCAAATACTAAGTGTTCAAATTTGGCTACAAGGTTCTTCTACAAGATTTTCTTAATTCCACAACCCAATCTTTACTTATTTGAGCTCAACAATCTTCCCACAAACCTTATTAGTATAAGCATGTATAAATAATACTCTTACACCCCAAGAATCATACTCTCTATCACCCATATTTTACCCCAAACTTGAAATTAAAGACTAGGGTATGGAACCTTACCTTTTAGATGAAGATCTTGTGATTAGCTTCCTTGATTCTTGGTGATTGGTGCAAGATTGGAGGATTAGAATGTTAGGTTTACTCCTTATCTCTCTAAAATGCTCTTACATATCTCTAAAATCCTCAGAAAATCGCCTCAAAATAAGCCCCAAAGGCTATTTATCAAAATGGAGTCGGGTTAAGAAAATAGGAAAATTAACTGTCCAAAATCAGGTCTGCGGTCGCATAATGAACCGTAAAATGGGTATGCGGGTCACACAATTTACCGTGAAACTGGTGCCCAAAACTGGGCTGTACTGGTCCATTCTGCGACCCGTAGAATTATTCTGCGACCCGTAGAATGATTCTGCAGTCGCAGAATTGGCCACAGAATCACCTTCGTCCAGCCTTTGGTAATTTGGTCATAACATCTTGTAGGAGTGTACAAATGACAAACGGTGTGAAGAGTTAGAAACTAGACTCGAAGATGTTTAGTTTGATAGGTTATCAATCACATAACTCCTTATATATATGTAGATATGCTCGTCCAAAGGCTGGTCTTGTGCATACTCATTTGGAACTTTTAGGCTATCATGTAATTTCAAACTTGACTTGGACTTAGGGCTCTCCTTAGACCCCACATCACTTATAATATGCCTCATACACTTATTATAATATTCAATTGATATCTATCATATTAATAGTCCTCGTCTGCACACAAAAAAATATAATTAGCGCACATCAACTTTCTTACTAGCACTTAAGTACTTCAAAATTTTCCGGGGTGTTACATTCTCCCCCACTTAAGAACATTCGTCCTCGAATATTTTACATGTCCCTTCTAAGAAGAGAGTTACCATCCTTTTACCTCCAACCATTATACCTAGGCACTTATAACTACCTCGGTCTCATACTTCCTTTCCAAAATTTAAACTTACTTATGGCCCTTAAAATTCTGCTATCTTTACAAATTATTAATGATTTTGACAGAGTTTCCCTTCTAACTGGGCCTATCCACCTGTCGGAGAATCACCAAAATCAACCTATAAACATACCCACAACTCGACAAAGCATCATAATGCATATCAACAGCACTAATCTCATCATTACATGTATTATACTATCAAAAGTGATATCTTGACATGTCCTGCGCATATTTAAATCATAACACCTAGAAAGTACCTTTCAAATCATAACCACTTGGTATACAACCAAGCGAAAATATTTTCTTTCCACAACACTTTCGGCCTTCAAAGTGACCTTCTCGACTTACAGACTTCGCCATAACACATTAACGTAGGCAATCCCAACTTCCGGACTTATCTAACAAGGATGGCAATTAGGTACCTCTCATAAGCTAACTATCCATTAATATCACCTTCAATAACCTCCACTGGAATGATATACAAAGGATTTCCAATTACCTCCTTAGACATAAACACATGAAACACCGGGTACACGGAGGACAATAGTAGGGAAACATCATACTCATAGTTTGGCCTATTTCCTTCAAGATTTTACAATGCCTAATGTGACTACACATACTTTACCTTCCTTAACAATTCACCCAATAAATTCATAGAGAAAATCTTGAGAATAACCCGTTCACTTTCTTCAACTCTAAATCCCTATGCCTAACACCCAAAGCAAACCTTTGGCAACCTCCAACAATTACTTTAAGATGTGCTAGCTTGAATATGAACCTAAAATTTCCTATCCAATATATTTAATCACGGGATGATGCTTATTCTTTGGCATGTTTGAACCTTCAAGCCCCATAGGTTACTATAAATATGAATAACGAGGTTCGAGATTGGCTAGAATTATTCAAGAATCCATCAATGTGCTGAGCAAGGCATTTTAGAAGGTTATATCCTAAGAGACATGAAGGTCATTACCAATAGCGCTGACATGATGATTCATTGTGGTGACATCATTGGTTCAACAAACGAGTCATAGAGTTGCCTAGTAGGCATTGATAATGTGGGAACCATGTACATGATCCTTAGGTGTAATGGAAGTGAGTTATTTTAGACACCTGACATATGGGAGGCATAATCGGAAGGATAAAGACATTAGCGTCAGTTATTCTTGGAAGGCTATGAGTCATGAAAAGGACAACAACAATTGTTTCATATGTTCCTTGTTTGGCAATAGTAGGCCTCAAAGAGATATAGCCAAGTATGTGACTCATGTCACCTCTTGGAATGTAGGGAAATCAGTTTAACTCAAAATGAGAATATTCTAGCACCCTGAATATGATATGGGTTTCAATATACACGAAGTTGCATTACGCTCTTAACCGTATTTCACACATGGAATCTATGCCACAAACCCATGAGGTTGAAAAAAAAAGTTGAACACTTGTGAGATTATTATCATTCTGACAGCTTAACCCTTCCTGATATATAAAAGGACTAGAGATACGACAAACTTGTCTTCCAAATCAATATGCTCTTCACAATGCTGCTTAACTTTCAACCACACACAAGTGAAATCATGTAGCTAGGAAATCTTAATGTTAGGATGAAATCATGTATTGATTAGAGAGAATGAACACTTTGATGTGAGTTAGACATGTTTTTTCCACAACAACTCTCAAGCTGTAATACTAGACCACTTTATGGGCAATTGCAATACTAGTAACAATGTGAGTTACTCACTGAGGCATGATCTAGGTGGACATAAAAGTCATACTGAGATGGGCGAACAGAAAGATCTTCTTGTGACAAATTCACGAAAACCTCAAATTCCTGAGAAACTTTATACAGACAAGTGACCATTTGAATTGACACAGACACATATAATAGGTGCTGAGACATGCCCTCATGTTACTAGACAGTGACAAGCATTCATGATAATATACACAAAGGAACAAAGTGATTGTTCAAACCATAGGAGCCACATACACCGGAGAGAAAAAGAGTGGCTCAAGAAGAATCTCAACACTAGGTTGCTTTACATTAGATTTGATACCACATAGGTAAATATGGTGGTGCGTGCATAGGCACCAGTGAGTAGATGTTATCCATTTTAATCAAAAGGTTATGTACGAAATTCATCAGGTATAGTCCCTTGTTGAGAAGTTAGGAAAGAAAAAGGGAAGTATTAATCCTAGAGTTATAACTCAATTCAAGGACATAATTATAGAGCTCAATTCCACAAGAGGTTATAAATAAGAGAATTTGTGATAGAGTGGATTCACAAATAATGCGTCTCGCTCAAAGAGTAGGTACATGCAATGTTTTGTGATTCAACATCTTGTTAAGACCATGTTTATGAGAGCTCTTCGATATGGGTGCACATATACAACAAGGAAAAATCATGCAGTGTAAATAACAATATAGCAAGGAATGACTTACTTGGTAACTTTAGATTGACAGGGCAGTACCTTACTTGATTCCCCTCGACTCCACAACCATATCATATTTCAAGAGTCATTCAACATGTCCCCAAGTGGCGTTTCTTACATATCAAACATTCCGGCTTATTGGTACAAACAACCCTCTTTCGTTTCTTAGGTGCTCTAACCACATGATCCGGTTGTACAATAACATTAATAGGGACAAGGACACTTTCCTTAGCAACCGGTTCTTTCATTCCCACGATCTTGAGCTCTATCGCACGATCAAGAGTATCAAAGAAGTGAGAAATTCCTAAATGTTCAAGTAGCCTCCTCATTATAGACATGATCGACAACACACCGATAAGAAGGACTCTACTAGACACGGCTCCAAGACATCATAGGACACTTTAAAACTTTAGGCTGTGATACTAAGTTTGTCAAGCCCCAAAATCGAGGAGCGCGACCGGCGCTCAACCGAGTGAACCTAGACGAGCAAGCCTGTTGGATTTCCATCTAATCAAACTCATCCATGAATAAAGAGGAGATGTACTCCATTAATCAAACATTGAAAAGATTTCATTAGCAACTCCCATTTCATTTCCATTAGCAGCTTCATTTATAATTTCCAAATTATTACAAGTTTATAGATATAATGAAAAACATGTTTGCCAAATATCAACATTTCTAGTTTAATTCCCAACGTCGAATACCAACGACAACCTGTCTACGGAGCCTCTAAATACAACACAAGAGTAGTATGGACGTGCCGGGGCCTGCCTGCTATACCTTAAAACACAATGTTCAACTCAAATGACATCAGGCACGGAATAGAGTAGGGCTCACCAAAACCTGCTGAATAGAGAGTGACTGCTAACGAGGACCAAAGATGCTCGTTGATGAACTACCTGCATCCATTAAAGATGCAGCGCCCCCGGCAAAAGGGACGTTAGTACATATGGTATAGCACTTATATGTAAAGCTAGTTGTCCTCTTTCAAAATAGAATGCCAATATAAGAAAGGGAAAATCATAGAAACTGTAAGGCCCCATAAAATTTGCGAAGGAAATATAATATTTTGTGGTGCCGAATTGGGCTTACGTGTTTGAAGATTGTATAAAGGTAAAAAAAATTTGGGCAGAAGAAATGCACTTCTATGGCCCACTCTGCGGACCGCATAATGGTCGCAGAGTGAGGCAGCTATTTGAGCCAATTTTGATGCCAATTTCGCGGCCGATGATGCGACTGCATAACCATTTCGTGGGCTGCACTTTGATCGCATAATCAGCCTTGGGATTTTGCGAAGGGAGGTTCTGCGGCGCGTTATGTGACCGCAGAACAGGTCTACGAGCATTATGCGACTGCAGAACTAGTTTGCGGACCGCATAACGGCCGCAAAGTGTGGCAGACCAGCCCAGTTCCGGAGGGCCATTTCGCGGACTGTATAAACATTATGCGGTCGTATATGCGACCGCAGATCCTGTTCTGGGGCAACATTTTTGAGTTTTTATAAGTCGACCCTACTTCGTTAAATAGACGATTTGTACCATTTTTGAGCTAAAATCTGATGTTTTAGAGAGAAGGGAGAGTGTTTTAGAGAGAGGAAACCCTAGGCTAAAATTTCATCAATCTTTGCTCAAATCTTGGAAGAATAAAAAGGAAAACTCACAAGGTATTCATCCTAGAGATAAGATTCTACACCATAACCCTCCATCTCAAATTTTATCTAGAATTAGGTAATTTGTAAGATAATTTTTTGGCATGGGAGTTGTCCATCTTGCATGCATGTGTTATCAAAGGGTGTAAAAAGATTGTTGAGCTAAGAATGGAAAAGAATGGGTTGTGAGATGATGGAATCCTCCATGAAAGGACCTTGAAACCTTAATACACACCTAGTATTTGATAAAATGCTCAAATGAGCTAGAACCATGATCATCCTCCTAATTTTGGTTCAATTTGTTATATTTCTAAAATAGATCAAAGTTGCTAAAAATTCCAAAACATTTTAGAGTTAAGGAAGCTCCATTAAGGTATGTTGGCTAAACTCTTCTCTTAGAATTGAATTGTCACGCCCCAAAACTGAGGAGCGCGACCGGCGCTCAATCGAGTGAACCCGACCGAGCAAGCATGTTAGATTCCTTCTACCCAAACTCATTCATGAATAAAGAGAATATATATTTTCCTTAATTAAACAATAAAGTGGCCATGTCTGCAATTACCAATTTCTTACCATAAGTTTCACCATTTTTAAAGTCTCAAATGGACAAGTAATACAACCACAACATAGCCTAGTTTGTCTTTCCCAGCACCAATACACAACCCACACTATGTCTACGGAGCCTCTATAGATAAAGATGAGTACAATGATAATGCCGGCAACAAGGCTCCGGCTATACCTCAAATAGAATACACAAAGAACAAAAGATACATGACCCCGGGATGAAGTGGGGCTCGCCAAGTCAGGTGGGAAGTAGGTGTACTGCTATCACTGATCAATATCTCCTGTTGTGGAACCACCTGCATCCATTTAAAGATGCAGCGCCCCCGCCAAAAGGGATATTAGTACCGTCAAATAGTACTAGTATGAAAACTAAACACCAATTTAAGAATTCAGAAATACAAGATGAATATGATGAACCAGTGCGGCAATAGTATAATATAGATAACCGTTTAAACTAGAGCAAGCTTATTAAGAGCTATCAATAACATTTATAGGATTTAAGATGAGATCCTCTGTAACCATCTTCATACAAAGCGGCCCCGCCGCCTCACCCCATGTATGCAGGTGGAAGTGTACGTACAATACCACAACTCTAATCAAGCGGCCCTGCCGCCTCACCCCAATGTATGCGGGTGGATGTATAACCACAGTACTAAGAACTTACACAAAGAGGCTATGTCGCCTCACCCCAATGTATGCGGGTGGTGGTTCCACAACAATACCAAAACTATACACAAAGCGGTCGTACCGCCTCACCATAATATATGCGGGTGGTTGTGCAGTCCCACAATACCACAATCCCTACACAAAGCGGTCATTCCGCCTCACCCCAATATATATGCGGGTGGAGGTATATCACAATCACAATATCTATACCCTAATCCCCAGACAAAGCGGTCATGTCGCCTCACCCTAATGCATGCGGGTGGAGGTGTATCACAATCATAATCTCTACATAACTTGGCATAATAACTTTCACATAAATCACGACTAGAAATTATAACATGTGGATACATAATCCATAGTTTGGGACACATACTCAATTTATAATGCAATATGATAAGAGCATTTGAAACACGAATTGAACATATATCTTCATCACAAAACTTATCGGAATACTCCATTTATAATCAACATCTCGAAACTTACAATGATATTGGGAATTCCATTTCTCAGAGGAGAGTTTAGACAACATACCTCACTTGAGCTTCCTTACACTCTAAATGTTCTGGAATTCTTATCAACTTCAATCTATTTTAGAAATATAACAAATTAAACCAAAATTAGGAAGATGATCATGGTTCTAGCTCATTTGAGAAATTTATCAAACTCTAGGTGTGCACAAGGTTTCAAGGTCTTTTTATGGAGGATTCCATCATCCCACAACCCAATCTTTACCATGCTTAGTTCAACAATCTTACTACACCCCTTGATATCACATGCATGTAAAATAATCAACTCTCATGCATAAAAATTATCTTACTAATTACCCATTTTCAGATGATTTCGAAATTAGGGTTTAGGGTGTAGAATCTTACCTCTAGGATGAAGACCTAGTGAGATTGCCTTCTTAATCTTCCAAAACTTGAGCAATTATTGAAGAACACCTTCTCACTCTAGGGCACTCTCTCTCACTCTAAAATGTCAGATTATCTCTCAAACATAGCCCAAAACGTGTATTTAACGAAGTAGGGGCGGGTTTTAAAAACCCAAAAATGAAGCTCCGGAACAGGTTCTGCAGTCGCATATGCGACCGCATAATGGTTATGCGGACCGCATATCGGTCGCATAAATGGTTACAAAATAGCCAAAAGAACTGTCTGTGTATGCGGTCACTATGCGGTTGCATAATGCACCGCATAATAGTTATGCGGTCGCATAGTCGACCGCATAGCTGCTTCCAGAATAGCCCTCTCCTGCTCACTTCTGCGGCCATTATGCGGCCCGCAGAGTGATTATGCGATCGCATAATGGACCATATAAACGCACTTCTACGGTAAAAAATTTCCTTTATTTTCCTGCGCATTGTTCAACCCAAAAGGTTCGATCCGTAAGCCTAGTCTGACACCATGAAACACGTAAGCCTAGTCCGGCACCATGAAACATTATTTTCTTTGCAAATTTTACCTGGCCTTACACTTAAGTACTTTGAAATTTTTTGGGGTGTTACATTCTCCCCCGCTTAGGATCATTCGTCCTCGAATGAGGGTCAAATTCTGTTATTAGCATCTTATGCAACTCAGTTTTTCATACCACACACAAGCAACCCCAAATTTGACTAACTCCCTAAATTTCCAAATATTTCGCCAGAGTTTCCTTTGTAACTAGGCCTATCCACTTGCCAGAGAGCCCCAGAAACACATCCTAACAACATAAACGTATACCAACGACATAACATAATACAAAACAATAACAACTGTGGCCTCACAAGCAATTATATTACCAGAACGGAACACCCTTAACATCAAATGTACAAATCATACATAATTCATAGAAAGTAACTCTTAGAATTTTTTCATAGATCACAACTTTATAAATACATGATCATTCAAACAAATAAGGATACTTTTTCTTCATTTCTTCCTCGGCCTCCCAAGTAGCCTTTTCATCCTTTTGGTTTCGCCATAGCACTTTTACGGATATAATTTCTTTATTTATCAACTTTCGGACTTGCCTATCAAGAATGGCAACTGCAATTTCTTCATAAGTCAATTTCTTATTTACCTCAATAGTCTCAACCGGAACAATGAGTGTCGGATCTCCAACTACTTTCTTCAACATAGACACATGAAACATCGGGTGTACTAATGACATCTCAGGTGGTAGCTCAAGCTTGTACGCCACCTCACCGATCCTTTGAATGATTTTGTACGGTCCGACATACCTCGGACATAATTTCCCTTTCGTACCAAATCTCATTACACCTTTCATGGGGAAAACTTTCAAGAATACCCAATCATCTTCTTTGAACTCTAAATCCCTATCACAAACATCTGAATAGGATTTCTGATGACTCTGAGCAGTCTTCAACTGCTCCTTAATGATTTCAACTTTTTCCATAGCATGATGCACAAGGTCTGGCCCTATCAAATCTGCTTCCCCAATTTCGAACCACCCAATGGGAGATCTACATCTCCTACCATATAAAGCCTCGAACGGTGCCATCTGAATGCTAGCATGATAGCTATTGTTGTACGCAAATTCTATAAGTGGTAAATAATCATCCCAGCTACCTTTGAAGTCTAGCACACAAGCACGCAACATATCCTCAAGCGTTTGAATAGTCCGCTCTGCCTGCCCGTCAGTCTGCGGGTGAAAGGCTGTACTGAGATTCACCTGAGTACCCAAACCTTGCTGAAATTTCTTCCAAAAATTAGCAGTGAATTGTGCTCCACGATTAGAAATGATGGAAACTGGGGTGCCATGCAACTTGACTATTTTTTTGATATAAAACTCAGCATACTGCTCTGTTGTGTGGGTAGACTTAAGCGACAAAAAGTGTGCTGACTTTGTGAGTCGATCCACAATCACCCAAATTGAGTCACACATGCGCGGAGTGCGTGGTAATCCTACAACAAAGTCGATATTAATCATTTCCCATTTACACATTGGAATTTCTATGTTCTGTGCCAGCCCACCGGGCCTTTGGTGTTCGGCCTTCACTTGCTAACAATTCAGACATCTTGCCACAAAGTCTGCCATATTCCTCTTCATATCATTCCACCAATAGACTTCATTAAGATCATGATACATTTTTGTAGAACCTGGGTGTACGGAATACCTAGTAGTGTGTGCTTCAGTCAAAATTCTTTCACGGAGACCATCCACATTTGTAACACATAGTCGCCCTTGGTACCTTAGTATACCATCATCCATGCCAAGAGAAAAGGCCATGGACTTATGTTTATGAATCCCCTCTTTCAATTTCACCAACAATGGATCGTTGTATTGCTTCTCTTTGACTTCCACAACAAGCGATGATTCAGCCCTATTTTGCACAATTACCCCTCCTTCACTAGAGTCCGTAAGACGAACTCCCAAACTAGCCAATCGGTGAACTTCTTTGGCCAATGGCCTTCGATATGCCTCCAAGGTGCTAAGATACTTATAGATTTTCGGCTAAGAGCATCCGCCACAACATTAGCCTTCCCCGGATGGTATAAAATATCAATGTCATAATCCTTGAGCAATTCAAGCCATCTTCTCTGCCTCAGATTCAATTCCTTCTGTTTGAAAATATATTGAAGGCTCTTATGGTCCGTGAATATATCCACATGGACCCCATATAAATAATGATGCCAAATTTTCAATGCAAATACCACTATCACAAGTTCTAAATCATGTGTTGGATAGTTCTTTTCATGATTCTTTAGTTGCCTAGAAGCATAAGCTATCACCTTCCCATGTTGCATTAATAAACACCCAAGCCCGATTATTGAAGCATCACAATATACCACAAATCCATCTATATCTTCTGGTAGAGTCAACACCGGCGCTGTAGTCAATCTTGCTTTCAATTTCCGGAAACTCATTTCACAAGCATCTGACCATTGGAACTTAATTGCCTTCTGCGTCAATTTAGTCAATGGAGAGGCAATAGTAGAAAACGCCTCCACAAATTTTCTGTAATACCCAGCTAAGCCTAAGAAACTGCGAATCTCTGTTGGAGTTGTAGGCCTCGGCCAATTCTTCACAGCTGAAATTTTCTTAGGATCAACCTTAATTCCCTCACTAGAAACTACATGACCCAAGAATATGACTGATTCAAGCCAAAATTCACACTTTGAAAACTTTGCATATAACTGGTGTTGATGCAGGGTTTGCAGAACTACCCTGAGATGATCGGCATGGTCTTCTCAACTTTGTGAATATACAAGAATATCGTCAATAAACACTATCACAAAAGAATCGAGGAATGGCTTAAAAACTCGATTCATAAAATCCATGAAGGCTGCTGGGGCATTTGTTAGCCCAAAAGACATCACCCGAAAATCAAAATGCCCATATTGGGTCCTAAAAGCTGTTTTCGGAATATCCCGCTCCCTGATCTTCAATTGGTGATACCCGGATCTTAAATCAATTTTGGAAAAGTACCTGGCACCTTACAATTGATCAAACAAGTCATTTATCCTTGGCAGTGGGTACTTATTCTTGATTGTGACCTTATTAAGCTGTCGATAGTCAATACACATTCTTAGCGACCCATCTTTCTTTCTTACAAAAAGGACCGGTGCGCCCCAAGGCGACACACTTGGCCGGATAAAACCCTTTTCTAACAAATCTCTTAATTGCTCCTTTAGCCCTTTCAATTCTGCCGGTGCCATTCTGTAGGGTGGAATAGATATAGGATGCGTGTCTGGCATCACATCAATCCCAAAATCAATCTCCCTGTCTGGTAGGATCCCAAAGAGTTCATCCAGAAATACTCCCGGAAATTCATTCACAACAGGCACAGACTCAAGTGTAGGTGTCTCAGACCAAATGGTAAATACATCCCTTGTTGATCATTTTCGTCTCCTTAAGGTAAGAAATAACCTACCCTTCGGCACTACATCATCACCCTTCCACTCAATAACTGGCTCATTTGGAAATTCGAACCTAACAGTTCTGGTTCGGCAATCAAGCTTGGCACAATAAGAGTAAAGCCAATCCATCCCCATTATCACATCAAAATCGACCATTCTCAATTCAATAAGATCGACCATGGTGCCCCGACCACGCAACGTGACAACACAATCCCTATAAACCCGCGCGGCCAAAATAGACTCACCAACCGGAGTAGATACAGAGAACAATTCATGAAGTTGTTCTGGTTCTATCCTAAATTCCATAGCAACACAAGGAGTGACATATGACAAACTGGAACCAGGATCAATAAGAGCATATATATCATGAGATTGGACAGTCAATATACCTGTGACAACATCTGGAGAAGCCTCTGATTCCCGACGTGTCTGCACAGCATAAAATCTGTTGGATCCTCCCGAATTCTGTGCACCACCCCTAGCTGCACCACGCCCTATGGGTGCTGGGGTGCCTCGAGCTAGAGGTGCTGTGGATGTAGTAGCTGCAGAATTAGCTCGCAGTGCCGTACCTCTGCCCATATTTCGGCGGGATTAGCGGCAATCTCTCTGAATGTGACCCCTCACACCACACCCATAGCATGCTAGTAGGTCCATAAAGCAGGACCCAAAATGAATCCTCCCACACTTAGGGCATGGAAGCCTCCGCTACTGAAACCTTCTATCGGGCCGACCCTGCTGGTGGGGTCCCCTGTTGCCCTGACTGGGTCCAAATGACTGTGCACCCATCGAAGACTGGGCAAATGATTGGGATGGTCCTGATGACGCTCCCCTGAATGCCGACCTACCAACCCTACCACCGGAAGAACCACCAAATTTGCCCGCGGACCGGGCCTTGCTGCTACTCTGACTCTCCATTCTATTCTTCAATTTGCGGGCCTCTGTGGCTTGAGCAAATGCCACCATCTTACCATAGTTCATATCGGAATTCAAGGCAGCTATAGAGGCCTCATTGATAACCAAGGGGCTAAGGCCCTGTACAAACCGGCGCACTCTAGCCTCCATAGTGGGCAACATGTGAATAGCATACTTGGACAGGCGCGCAAACTCCATATGGTACTCACACACATTCAACCCTGCTGCAGGCTATCAAACTCAGCGGCACGAGCAATCTTAGTTTCGGCAGGCAAGAAATGAACCATAAAGGCATCTGTGAACTCACCCCACCTTACCGGAGGGCTTCCCTCCTCATGGGATTCCTCCCACAACTTAAACCAAGAGTAGGCCACCCCTTTCAGGCTGTAGGAGGCCAATTCTACTCCCCCCATCTCTATAGCATGCATAACCCGGAGAGTTTTGTGCATCTCATCAATGAAATCCTGGGGGTCCTCCTCGGGATCAGCACCCGTAAACACTGGAGGATCTAACTGAAGAAACTTGTTCACCCTGGAACTAGCAGATTCCCCTGGATGGCTAGAAGAAGTAGGCCCAACACTCGATCTCTGGGCCTGAGAAGCCACTATTTGTGTCAACATTTGTATGGCTCCCCTAATATCAATATCAGACCCACCAGAATCGGAAGCTGGAGCTAGAGGTGGAACTGGAATATCAATTGGAGGGACCGTTGCACCCTCAGTAGGTGTAGGGACAGGTGCGGTCTGATCAGTTATAGTAGAGTCAGGCAATGTAGTAACTGGAGGAATATCCTCACTCCTCGGGTGCTCACCTGCATCATCAATTATAGGGTCAACTGTCACTCCTGGGGTGACATTGGCTCTTTGGCCAGTTCTTGCCTTCTTCTTAGGTGCCATGTACTGAAAATTAGAGCAACGCAGGAGTTAAAGGAGGAACAATCTTACAACCAGCTTTATCGCACGATCAAGAACATGAAAGAAGGGTATTATTCCTAAATGCCCATGTAGCATCCTAATTATAGATGTGGTCGACAACACACCGATAATAAGGACTTTACTAGACATGGCTCTGAGACATCCTAGGACACTTTAAAACCTTAGGCTCTGAAATCAAGTTTGTCACACCCCAAAACCGAGGAGCGCGACCGGTGCTCAATCGAGTGAACCCGACCGAGCAAGCCTCTTAGATTCCTTCTACCCAAACTCATTTATGAATAAAGAGAATATATGTTTTCCTCAATTAAACAATAAAGTGGCCATGTCTGCAATTACCAATTTCTTACCATAAGTTTCACCATTTTTAAAGTCTCAAATGGACAAGTAATACAACCACAACATAGCCTAGTTTGTCTTTCCCAGCACCAATACACAACCCACACTATATCTACGGAGCCTCTATAGATAAAGATGAGTACAATGATAATACCGGCAACAAGGCCCCGGCTATACCTCAAACAGAATACATAAAGAACAAAAGATACATGACCCCGGGATGAAGGGGGGCTCACCAAGTCAGCTGGGAAGTAGGTGTAGTGCTATCGCTGATCAATATCTCATGCTGTGGAACCACCTGCATCCATTTTAAGATGCAGCGCCCCCGACAAAAGTGACGTTAGTACCGTCGAATAGTACTAGAATGAAAACTAAACACCAATTTAAGAATTCAGAAATACAAGATGAATATGATGAACCAGTGTGGCAATAGTATAATATAGATAACCATTTAAACCAGAGCAACCTTATTAAGAGCTATCAATAATATTTATAGGATTTAAGATGAGATCCTCTGGAACCATCTTCATACAAAGAGGCCCCGCCGCCTCACCCGATGTATGCAGGTGGAAGTGTACGTACAATACCACAACTCTAATCAAGCGGCCATGCCGCCTCACCCCAATGTATACGGGTGAATGTATAACCATAGTACTAAGAACTTACACAAAGCGGCTATGCCGCCTCACCCCAATATATGCAGGTGGTGGTGCCACAACAATGCCAAAACTATACACAGAGTAGTCGTACCGCCTCACCCCAATGTATGCGGGTGGAGGTGCAGTCCCACAATACCATTATCCCTACACAAAGCGGTCATGCCGTCTCATCCCAATATATATGCAGGTGGAGGTGTATCACAATCACAATATCTATACCCTAATACACACACAAAGCGGTCATGCCGCCTCACCCTAATGCTTGCGGGTGGAGGTGTATCACAATCATAATCTCTACACAACTTGGCATAATAACTTTCACATAAATCACGACTAGAAATTATAACATGTGGATACATAATCCATAGTTTGGGACACATCCTCAATTTATAATGCAATACGATAAGAGCCTTTGAAATACGAATTGAACATATATCTTTATCACAAAACTTATCGGAATACTCCATTTATAATCAACATCTCGGAACTTACAAGGATATTGGGAATTCTAATTCTTAAAGAAGAGTTTAGCCAACATACCTAACTTGAGCTTCCTTACATTCTAAATGTTCCGGAATTCTTAGCAACTTCAATCAATCTTAGAAATATAACAAATTAAACCAAAATTAGGAAGATGATCATGGTTCTAGCTCATTTGAGCATTTTATCAAACACTAAGTTTGCACAAGGTTTCAAGGTCTTTTTATGGAGGATTCCATCATCCCACAACCCAATCTTTACCATGATTAGTTCAACAATCTTACTACATCCCTTGATATCACATGCATGTAAAATAATCAACTCTCATGCCCAAATATTATCTTGCTAATTACCCATTTTCAGATGATTTCGAAATTAGGGTTTAGGGTGTAGAATCTTACCTCTAGGATGAAGACCTAGTGAGCTTGCCTTCTTAATCTTCCAAAACTTAAGCAAGAATTGAAGAACAATTATTGAAGAATACCTTCTCACTTTAGGGCACTCTCTCTCTGATAACAACACGATAGGGGTCCAAGATTTACTAAAGAAAATCAAGAAACGTGCGGAAGCTAAAAGAAAATAAAGAAACAAAAAAACAACGGAAAATTAAAGATAGATTGAATTCAATAAAGAGTTTCTTGAATACAAGAAGTCTATTCTTGAAGTTGAATCCTAACAACAACAATTAGCTAACAAAGAACTAATCGCCTTTGGTAGAGAATTAAAAATAAGAGATAGATTGTGAAACCTGACCCTTTAGAATAACAAGAACAACAATCACCTTAAATAAGCCTAAACTTATCACCTTTCTTGAATACCTAGAAGTGATCTAAGATTTCGAAAGAATTTAATCTTACTACCTTAAGTTGAGTCTTGAAGGTTGAAGAATAAATCCAAGAATAGCTACACACAAGAGTGCAAGAAAAATCTCACAATTTTTATTGATATTGTCTATAATAATCTAAAATCTAAAAACAAAGAAGATACCCCTTTATATAGAGAGGAGGTCACGAAATTCCTACATAAAAATAAGGAAATAATGTCCTAAACTACTTTGGACAACAAGTCCAAATACCTTAGGAAAAGGAAAAACACTAGGAAACAAAAACCAAGTCAATCTTGGAAAGTAACTCCAACAATCTTAGGAAAAGGAAAACATAACCTTAACTACCTAGGAAAGCAATAAATCTAGTACCAAAATATATAAAAATAAGTTAAAACCAATCTTGGATAGAATCTTAAAAGTCGCAAACCAATCATGGATAGGATCTTGGAAATCTTGAAGGTAACTTGCAAGCAACTTGGAACCAACTTGTACCCAACTTCTATCACGCCTATTGAACCTTTATTGGGCAACAAGTAAGTCCTTTTTATGTTATAAAAACGTGGCTTCATGTATGACTTATTGGGCTGCAAGTTTGGACACATTTTTAGGTGCCAAATAGGTCCAATAGTGGCCTGATTTGGACCTTCTTCAGAGGATGTCTCTTGGGATCTAATCCACCTTTTCTTGGACATGAATTTGGACCATAAAATAATTATAATACCTAGACAACTCATATCCTTTATCCTTGAGCTCTCCATCCTAATTAACGACTTCTTTATTTGCACTTGAAGTCTAATGACCTTATTTTGCAACTCTTTAGCATGACATCTTGTTAAAAGCCCTCTTTGAGATTCCAAAGCTTCATTCTTGTCCTTGAATAGATTTGAGCTTCCTAGGATGCTATCATTTCCCTCTTCTTGAAGAAAATTCGTCCTCGAATTTCGACCTTGCAAGAAAAAAAAGTCACGCACTAGTAAATGGCATCCGCTAATCTGAAAAAATGGTAGGAATAAAACAAGATAGTGACCATGTGTCCACTTAACCCAATTAAGCCTAATAGGTGTAAATACTCCTTTATAAAGCATATGGACATCATCATCCCAATAACATTTATGCCTACTTAGAGTTGTCCATTAAAAACCTCTCTTAGATGCACTATGTAATGAAATTTGCAATGCGATCTTGTCAATAAGGTAGTCCAAACATGTGCATGCCAAAGAAATTACAAAATATTAGTCATGCATCCATTTAATACAAGTATCTCTGCCACATGCATCAAATAAGACACTCTTATGATATAGCCAAATATCAATTATAAATCTCATGGATTCTTCTACATGTAAGTTATTCAAAGAAGCACATAAATTCTCAGAAAGGTCAGAAGAACCCATAAATTTCAAAATACAAATTTCAATACATTCAAGCTCGTGATTATAACTTTTCCCAATAATATTCGCAACATCAATGGATTCTACATAATTGCTCAAACATTCACAGAAAGAGTCATAGATAGGTTCATGAAAGAGTATTTGATCACTAACGTCACAATAATCATGCATATCCTCTTTAATAGTAGCAAGCACTTTTACAGGCTCACAATCAACATGCCTAGAGGAATGACTTCCCATCAAACAACAAAACTCACATTCTAGCAATTTATCACATGAAAACTCATTAGACACTTGAATAAGATAAGAAATAACATTTAACTCATTAGCAAGCCTCTTCTCATAAATTTCATGCCTCTTTCCACCAAGTTGAAATGCATAATCATCTATGCCATACTCAATTTCAAAAGGAAGCAAATTACTCTTGCACTTTAACTTAGATATTACAGTTAATTACTTGATATGCATCAAAATATCATCATCCACAAAAATTATAAAGTCACCAACATAAGAAATAAGAGTATAGTTTATTACCTCCAAAAATACCTTAGGTGTTCTAGAAAGGCCAAGAATGTGAATGAACCAATTATACATATCATACTTGGACTAATTTACTAATGGAACAACATCACCTTGTATTCTTTTATGCAATGATTCCAGCTTAGCAATGGCTTTAGGAAACTCCATGTTATAAACCTGTAAATAAGAATTAAAATAGTCAAAAGGTTCAATAACAAAGAATTTAATTAAGCTTTTATCTTCCACCATCCAACAAGAATTAATTTCGCCTAATTCATGCTGGAATCCAATTGGATCCTTTGCCACCATTTCTCGCGCCTCACCGCTCCTTTCAAAAGGTCTTTCAACACGTGACTGCACAAAATCACAAGAACTAAAACAAGAATGAGTTAATGGGTTAGGAAGTAAAGAAATTTTATTCTTGCTTACACTCTCTTTGGCTTTTATCACAAAACTAACTTTTCCCTCACCCTTAGCCTCTTTTCTCTCACTAAAGTTGTTTTCTTCTTCTTTACTCAAACCCTCTTGTTTTTCTCTCTCTACCTCAAAGACTTTTCTTATCTCATTGCCTTCTCTCTTTTCTTTTCCCTCAAGCTCACTCTTTTTCTCAATTGACATCCCATTCTTTTCACTCAATACAACCTCTCCTTC
Organism: Nicotiana tabacum; assembly: GCF_000715075.1. Taxonomy (NCBI): domain Eukaryota; kingdom Viridiplantae; phylum Streptophyta; class Magnoliopsida; order Solanales; family Solanaceae; genus Nicotiana; species Nicotiana tabacum. The sequence goes on from NC_134098.1 coordinate 32,959,010, forward strand.
TTCCTTTCTTGGGATGTCAACATGTACTCCCTTCCTCCTCTCATTTTTTTCTCTCTCATATTTTTTCATATTCTCTTTAACAGTCTTTTCATCTTCATAAATTTGTGAGGGAGTCAAAGGTCCAAGAATAAGTTTCTTCCCGTTAACCTCAAAAGAGTATCTATTTTTTTCCATGTTATATGAAGCTCTTCTATAGGTATACCATGGCTTTCCCAATAAGATATGATAATTATTCATGGGAATCACATCACACTAGATCGCATCCTCATACCTTCCAATAGAGAATAGTAATAACACTCTTTTATATACCTTTACTCCTCTCAACATGTAGGGTTCAGTATGCTCAACACAAGGCAAGTTTAATTTTTCAACCATATAAGTGCTAATTGAGTTATAGCCAAACTCTTTGTCAATTCTAAGGGCACAAATTGCAGACATCACTTTAGCTCTTGTTTGAAAAATAATTTTACCATTGTCTTCCTTCCATTCGGTATACTGTAAGTTCGACTTTTCAAGTTGTTGAGTCATAGCTCGCCTCCTTTCACTATAACTACCTGTTTGAAACATCTTGAACAAAGATTAGAAGAATTATGTATCTCTCAAATTTTGGCTTTTTCCTCTAATGTTCTCACCTCTCTTGCCTTTTTCCACTCAAAGCAACTCTTGGTCGTTAAACTTTAGATTTATTAATAAACCTTACTAGTCACAACCTTTAGTGATAAGAATGTGGAGTTAGAAAAAGAAAAGAAAAGTGAAGGACCAAACCTTGGAAGAATAAGAATTGGTTATGTAGAAAAAAATAAGGAAAGAATTTAGGAAACCCAAAACCCACAAGAATAAGGAAAGAAGTTACCTTAATCTTCAAGAACAAGGATCCCCTCTTCTTGTTTCCTTTCTTGACTTGAAAACCAAATAACACTTGAATTCTACAAATAATAATGAGCCATAATGCTTTTCTTTTGGCTGATTTTCGTTTTTTTTTTGTGTGTGTTTTTTTTTTTTTTTGTGTGTTTTGCTCAAGAACCTCCCAAGATTATCAAGATTGAAATCTTGATTAGCCTATGCTCTGATACCACTTGATAACAACACGATAGGGGTCCAAGAATTACTAAAGAAAATCAAGAAACGTGCGGAAGCTAAAAGAAAATAAATAAACAAAAAAACAACGGAAAATTAAAGATAGATTGAATTCAAGAAAGAGTTTCTTGAATTCAAGAAGTCTATTCTTGAAGTTGAATCCTAACAACAACAATTAGCTAACAAAGAACTAATCGCCTTTGGTAGAGAATTAAAAACAAGAGATGGATTGTGAAACCCGACCCTTTAGAATAACAAGAACAACAATAAGCCTAAACTTATCACCTTTCTTGAATACCTAGAAGTGATCTAAGAATTCGAAAGAGTTTAATCTTACTACCTTAAGTTGAGTCTTGAAGGTTGAAGAATAAATCCAAGAGTAGCCACACACAAGAGTGCAAGAAAAATCTCACAATATTTATTGATATTGTCTATAATAATCTAAAATCTAAAAACAAAGAAGACACCCCTTTATATAGAGAGGGGGTCACGAAATTCCTACATAAAAATAAGGAAATAAAGTCCTAAACTACTTTGGATAACAAGTCCAAATACCTTAGGCAAAGGAAAAACACTAGGAAACAAAAACCAAGTCAATCTTGGAAAGTAACTCCAACAATCTTAGGAAAAGGAAAACATAACCTTAACTACCTAGGAAAGAAATAAATCTAGTTCCAAAATATATGAAAATAAGTTAAAACCAATCTTGGATAGAATGTTGAAAGTCGCAAAACAATCATGGATAAGATCTTGGAAATCTTGAAGGCAACTTGCAAGCAACATGGAACCAACTTGTACCCAACTTCTATCACGCCTATTGAACCTTTCTTGGGCAACAAGTAAGTCCTTTTTATGTTATAAAAACGTGGCTTCATGTAGGACTTATTGGGCTACAAGTTTGGACACATTTTTAGGTGCCAAATAGGTCCAATAGTGGCCTGATTTGGACCTTCTTCAGAGTATGTCTCTTGGGATCTAATCCACCTTTTCTTGGAAATGAATTTGGACCATAAAATAATTATAATACCTAGAAAACTCATATCCTTTATCCTTGAGCTCTCCATCCTAATTAACGACTTCTTTATTTGCACTTGAAGTCTAATGACCTTATTTTGCAACTCTTTAGCATGACATCTTGTTAAAAGCCCTCTTTGAGATTCCAAAGCTTCATTCTTGTCCTTGAATAGATTTGAGCTTCCTAGGATGCTATCACTCTCACTCTAAAATGTCAGATTATCTCTCAAAAGTGGCCCAAAACATGTATTTAACGAAGTAGGGTCTGGTTTTAAAAACCCAAAAGTGAAGCTCCGGAACAGGTTCTGCGGTCGCATATGCGACCGCATAATGGTTATGCAAACCGCATATCGGTCGCATAATTGGTTACAAAATAGCCAAAAGAACTGCTTGTGTATGTGGTCACTATGCAGTCCGCATAACTGTTATGCGGTCGCATAATGCACCGCATACTAGTTATGCGGTCGCATAGTCGACCGCATAGCTGCTTCCAGAATAGCCCTCTACTGCTCACTTTTGCGGCCATTATGTGGCCCGCAGAGTGATTATGCGGTCGCATAATGGACCGCATAAACGCACTTCTCCGGCAAAATTTTTCCTTTACTTTCCTGTGCATTGTTCAACCCAAAAAGTCTGAGCCGTAAGCCTAGTCCGGCATCATGAAACACATAAGCCTAGTCTGGTACCTTGAAACATTATTTTCTTTGCAAATTTTACCAGGCCTTACACTTAAGTACTTTGAAATTTTCTGGGGTATTACATGAATCCCATAATATTCATGTAATTTATGTAAGTCTCGAGTGGTTCATTATAAAATTGACTATTCCGAATAAATTTATGTTGAAAGCTATATGTTCAATATGTATACCAAATGCTATTATTATGTCATGTTTTCATTTGAGAATGGGTTCAAGTATGGGATGTGCATTAAAAATGTTCGACTTCAAGTCAAGTTCAAACGAAGGCTATTATGCCAAATTTTTTGAAGAATCTCTATGTGCCTTAGACTCTTAATTGCTCACCTAAGTACTACATACCTTGATTTGAATTGTTGTTGATGTTGTTGATGATGAAGATTTTAAAAAGTGAAAAGGTGAGCACGAAGTACTATATATGGTCAATGTGCCAAGAATGATTTTATAATTGTGGCCACTAGTGCCAATGAAATGAAAAGATGTGAAAGAAGTATGAAATGCGATGATAGATAAAAAAGGTTGATGTCTCGAATAAGATGTACATGATCCTGAGGTGTAATGGAAGTGAGTCATTTTAGACATCTGTCATATGGGAGGCATAATCAGAAGGATAAAGACATTAGCATCAGTTATTCTTGGAAGGCTATGAGTCATGAAAAGGACAACAACAATTGTTTCATATGTTCCTTGTTTGGCAATAGTAGGCCTCAAAGAGATATAGCCAAGTATGTGACTCCTGTCACCTCTTGGAATGTAGGGAAATCAGTTTAACTCGAAATGAGAATATTCTAGCACCCTGAATGTGATATGGGTTTCAATATACACGAAGTTGCATTACGCTCTTAACCGTATTTGACACATGGAATCTATGCCACAAACCCATGAGGTTGAAAAAAGAAGTTGAACACTTGTGAGATTATTATCATTCTGACAGCTTAGCCCTTCCTGATATATAAGAGGACTTGAGATACGACAAACTTGTCTTTTAAATCAATATGCTCTTCACAATGCTGCTTAACTTTCAACCACACACAAGTGAAATCCTGTAGCTAGGAAATCTTAATGTTTGGATGAAATCATGTATTGGTTAGAGAGAATGAACACTTTGCTGTGAGTTATACATGTTTTTTCCACAACAACTCTCAAGCTGCAATACTAGGCCACTTTATGGTCAATTGCAATACTAGTAACAATGTGAGTTACTCACTGAGGCATGATCTAGGTGGACATAAAAGTCATACTGAGATGGGCGAACAGAAAGATCTTCTTGTGACAAATTCACGAAAACCTCAAATTCCTGAGAAACTTTATACAGACAAGTGACCATTTGAATTGACACAGACACATATAATAGGTGCTGAGACATGCCCTCATGTTACTAGACAGTGAAAAGAATTCATGATAATATACACAAAGGAATAAAGTGATTGTTCAAACCATAGGAGCCACATACACCAGAGAGAAAAAGAGTGGCTCATGAAGAATCTCAACACTAGGTTGCTTTACATTAGATTTGATACCACATAGGTAAATATTATGGTGGTGCGTGCATAGGCACCAGTGAGCAGATGTTATCTATTTGAATCAAAAGGTTCTGTTTCCTTGTACTGGTTCTCGATTCATTAAGAGGGAGTTTAGTCTTATATACTTGTACTATTCCGTATGTTATGGATACAGGTGGTTCCACTGCAGGTGGCATCGATCAGTGATAGCGGTACAAGCTCTTCTCAGCTGACTTGGTGAGCCCCACTTCATATCCGTGTCTTGTATCTTTTGTTCCTTATGTATAATATTTTGAGGTATAGCTGGGGCCTTGTTGCCGGCACCATCATGTTACTCCTTTGTATCCATTAGAGGCTCAGTAGTTGTAAGGTCCCGTGAAAATTTTCCTAAAAACCGGGGTTCCGTGATGCCGGGGTAGGCATAGAGGTTAATAATATTTGGATTGAACAGTGCGCTAGGGAGTTGAAGAAAAATATTTGGCAGAAATAGGCATTTTTACGGCCCATTATGCGGTCGTATAATCACTCTGCAGGCCACAGAATGGCCGCAGAGTGAGACAGTCTCCTGGGCCATTTTTGATGTCAATTTCGCGGCCTATTATGCGACCACAAAACCATTTTGCGGGCCACACTTTGATCGCATATCCAGCTTTGAGATTTTTTAGGAGGGAGGTTCTGCAGCGCATTATGTGACCGCAGAACAGGTCTGCGGGCTGCATAACGACCGCAAACCCAGACATATATTTCAAGTTTTTTTGCACCAAATTGTGCGGCCGATATGCGGACCGCAGATCCTATCTCGGGGCTTCATTTTTTGGGTTTTTAAACCCGACCCTACCTCGTTAAAACACATGCCATAGTCCATTTTTGAGCATATTCCTGATATTCTTAGAGTGAGAAAGAGTTCTTAGAGTGGGGGAGTAACCTTCAACCTATTATCCATCAATTCTTGCTCAATTATTGAGGATTAATAAAGAAGTCTTCACCCTAAAGGTAAGAATCTATGCCCTAACTCTTAATTTCGAAAATCTACAAAAAAGGGAGTAATTAGCAAGACAATATTTGAGTGTGGGAGTTGTTATCTTGCATGCATGTGTTATCAAATAATGTAGGAAGTTTGTGAGCTAAAAATGGTAAAGAATGGGTTGAGGGATGATGGAATCTTTCGTAAAAGGGCCTTAAAAACCTTAATGCACACCTAGTGCTTGATAATATGCTCAAATGAGCTAGAATCATGATCATCTTCCTAATTTTGGTTCAACTTGTTATATTTCTAAAATAGATTAAAGTTGCTAAGAATTCCGGAATGTTTTAAAGGTTTTAAGGAAGCGCAATTGAGGTATGTTGGCTAAACCCCTTCTTCTTAGAATCGAATTCCACGGTGTTCATGTAATTGGTGTAAGTCCCAAATTGATCATTATAGAATTGGCTATTCCTAATGTGTTTGTGTTGAAGGATGTATGTTCAATATTTATTCTAAATGATTCATCATGTCATCTTGCAATTTGAGGATGTGTTAAAAATGTGGAATATGTGCTAGAAATGTTAAGAGTTCAAGTCAAGATCGAAAAAAGGTTGTTTTGCCAAGTTGTATGAAAAGCCTCTATGTGCCTAAGATTTCCAAATTGCTCGTATGTGAATTTAATGTCTAGAATGGAAAGCCTTATTGTTGTTGATAATGATAATGATGTTTGAATGTGGAAAAGGGAATTGGAATTATGAAATACGGCCAAGTGCCAAGAATGACTTTTATAATTGTGGCCACTAGTGCCAATTAATCAAAAGGAAATGAAAGAAGTATGATGTGAGCTGATTGACTGAAAAGGTAATGTCTTGGGTGAGACGGCCTAGCCGATTGAGCCGTGATCGGACGCCATGCCGCACACATGGTGGTGACTGTGCTGGAAATGATAATTGAAAATGTTGTTATGGTTGATGTCTCAAATGAGACGACCAAGCCGATCGGGTCGTGATCGGACTCCGTGTAAGAATATGGTGGTATTGTGAATTATGGTATATCAGCACTAAAGATCACCCAACCTAATAACATGAAAATTGACTTGAAAATTTATGTGATCCTTAACTTGATGTTTTAGAATTATTTGAAGCTCTTATTGAATTTTTAACGGTCTACCCTTGTATTATTATTCATTCTATTGAGATGGTGTTTAGTTTTACATACTAGTACTATTCGACAGTACTAACATCCCTTTTGCCGGGGGCGTTGCATATTTAAATGGATGCAGGTGGTTCCATAGCATGAAGTGTTGATCAGCAATAGTGGTACATCCTCTTCCCAGCAGACTTGGTGAGCCCCACTTCATCCCGGGGTCACGTATTGCATCTTTTATTTATATTATTATCACGTCTCGAGGTATAACCAGGGCCTTGTTGCCGGCACTATCATAACACCCTTTTGTATCTTTTAGAGGCTACGTAGACACTATGTGGGTTGTACATGGATGCTAGAAAAGTCAAACAGATTATGTTGTGTTTTGATCTCTTATTTTACTTGAATCATAAGAATGTGTGTATTTTTGGACTTTAAAATGATGTAACCAATGAGACGATTTAGTATTGTATATATGAACTTCCTACTGTTTAATTAATGAAATCATGTCTTCTCTTGATCATGGGTGAGTTGGGTAGAAAGTATCTACAGGCTTGCACGACTAGGTTTACTCGGTTGAGCGCCGGTCACGCTTCCCGAGGTTGGGCGTGACAGTAGACATAGTGTGGGTAGTATCGTGATTTTGGAAAGCTAAACTAGAAATGTTGTACGTGTATCCCATGCTCGCACTTCAAAACTATGAATGTGTAATATATTTTTGGATAAATGAAGTAACTAATGGTAATGAAATTGGTGTCGTTCATGTGATCTTCTCATTATCTATTTAATGGAATGCATCTTCACTTTGTTCGTGGGTAAAGTCCGGTAGAAAGCATCAATTAGGATTGCTTGAAAGGGATATCTCGGTTGAGCGTTGATCGCGCTCCCCAAGTTCGGGGCATGACAAGATTGGTATCAGAGCCTAAGGTTTTAATGTGTCCTAGGATATCTCGGAGCCGTGTCTAGTAGAGTCCTTTATATCAGTGTGTTGTCAGCCACATCTATAATTAGGAGGCTACTTGGAAATTTAGGAATGTCACCTTTATTTGATGTTCTAGATCGTGCGATGGAGCTGATTGTAGGACTGGTCCTCCTGTAACTCGTGCATTATTCTAATTTTCAGTTGACGGCGCCTAAGAAAAAGGCAAGAACTGGCCAAAGAGCCAATGCTACCCCAGGAGTGACAGTTGATCCTATACCCGATGAGTTGGGTGAGCATTTGAGGGGTGAGGAAAATCCCCCAGCCCCGACATCGCCTGATTCTACTACTCCTGCTCAGACTGCACCAATCCCTACTCCCACCGAGGGTGCAACTATTCCACCTCCAACAGATACTCCGGTTCTACAACCAGTCCCAGCTTTCGGTCCCAGTGTTTCTAATAGGGACTAGGGGAGCCATACAGATGTTGGCTCCAATAGTGACTTCTCAGGCCCAGAGATAGAATGTTGCACTTACTTCTTCCAGCCAGCCGGGAGATTTTGCTAGTTCCAGGGTAAACAGGTTTCTTTAGTTGGATCCTCCAGTGTTTACGGGTACTAATCCCGAGGAGTACGCCCAGGACTTTATTAATGAGATGCACAAGACTATTCGAGTTATGTGCTCCACTGAGAGGGAAGTAGCGGAGTTGGCTTCCTGTCACCTGAAAGAGATGGTGTATTCTTGGTTTGAACTTTGGGGGGAGTCTCATGAGGAGGGAGCCCTCCGGCAAAGTGGAGTGAGTTTGCCGATGCCTTCATTGATCATTTCTTGCCTACCGAGACTAGAGCAGCCCGTGTTACCGAGTTTGAGAGCCTGAAACAAAGTAGCATGAGTGTGTGGGATTACCATATGAAGTTCGCACGCCTGTCCAAGTATGCCATTTACATGTAGCCCACTATAGAGGCTAGAGTATGCTGGTTTGTGCAGGGCCTTATTACCTTGGTTATCAATATGGCCGCTACAGCTGCCTTGAACTCTGATATGAAATATGGTAAGATAGTGGAATTTTCTCAAGCCACAGAGACCCGCTAATTGAAGAATAGAATGGAGCGAAAGGGTAACCAGAAGGCCCGGTCCGCGGGTAACTTTGGTGGTTCTTCCAGTGGTGGTACTGGTGGAAGATCAGTGCTTAGAAGAGGGTTATCCGGGCCATCCCAGTCCTTTGCTCATTCTTCAGTCAGTGCACCGCCATCGGGCTCATTCAGCAGCAGTGGAGCCGCTTCAGGCCCAGTCAATGCAAGAGGGAATCCTACCAGCAAGGTCAGTATGGTGGGAGATTCCAGTAGCAGCGGAGCCCCCCATGCCGTAGGTGTGGGAAGATGCATTTTGGGGCCTGCTACATGGACCAACCCATATGCTATGGGTGCGGTATTAGTGTCACGTGTTACACCCTGTGCGTCCCAAGGTGATGTATAATGAATATGAGACTTGTTATTCATGATTAAAATGCTTTTAAAGTCATAACATGACTATATGTGATGTTTGGATATAAAATATAAAGTATTCGAAAAACCAGATTTAAGTTGCTGAAAAACAGACTAACGATTGCCTTGTAATGAAGCTTTTTGAGCAATACATTTCGTGTCTTATATGAGGTCTTTTGGGAAAATATTATATACTAAATTCAACGTCTCAGAATGTAGTTTCTAACGATCTTAATTGTTCAGTCATACGACATCCGAATAAAAAGATATAAGCATCGAAGGAAGGGCCAATGCTAGGGTGCCAAGCTAGAACCTCTTTGACTTTTTAAAAGTTGATATATATATATATATATATATATATATATATATATATATATATATATATCTATTATGTAGTCTATTTCTTCAATTTTTACATAGACCACGACCAAAATAAGACCATAAACTTACCCTTAAGCTCTCTACAAGGGTTTCAAAGAAAATTAACATCCAGGGTACGAGATCAAGAAGCGAGAACATTAGAACGATCTCTAAGACGTAAGTATCGCTATATTGCCTCTCTTTTTCTTTGTAGTTTGAGTTTTGGAAGGTACTTCATAGTTAATAAAATGCCTAATTGCTGTATTTAAGCTTTTATATATCAAGGAAGATAGATAAATTCTTTTCCTAATAGTTAGAACTCACCGGACGGTGATTGGAAGCCGTGAGTTCAATTTATTCCACTTTTAGTGGACTGTTTTGTAGTCCACTCGTATTGGCCTCTTGTACTACTGATTTATGGAGTTTCGAAGGATAAAGGGCATGGAGAAATGCCACATGTGGTAGGGTAGTGGGATGGTCGCTCGTCGTTGCAGTTTTAGGATACTTGATAACTTGTTGATTGGGTGTGTTATGGTATATTTGGATTTTTTGTTGTATTAAAGGTCCCAAATTGTAGTTAGGTTGTTTTGGAGTTGCTGATTGTATTTTGTTGTTGTCTCACCTATAGTAGGCTCGAGGGAGTAGTAAAATCTGGGGAAATGCTGCCCGTTTGTTTTTGTTACAGATTAAGTTACTTTCGTTATATAAATGAGAGACTCATTCATAACTTGACAATAGCTTCATTGTCGTTGTTGTAGACTAAGGTGCAGTGAGCTAAGTTTAGCATTGCTATTGGACATATTTCTATAAGGTATGTTAAAGTTATCCCTTCTTTCCTTTTGGCATGATCCATATGATACAACGAAACGAGCAAGCACACAACTTTCACAAATGATTATATTCTTAGAAGTACTAGGGTTGCCTATGTTCTTGATTCCCAATATGTCATACTATCATATCGTCTGTTCATGGGTCTCATGACATTCCGAGAGGTCTTATTGACTTACTTCAATATACAGTGCATTCATTTATACATTTATATTGACCCATGACCAAATGGCGTTATATACGCATATAGTATATGTATATGGGTTATGGGAACGGTTATGGCATTATATACGCACCACCACCTGATCAGCTAGCATACGTTGATGATTTTGCCCACTGAGGCCGAGAAGATATGATGGGATGCCCTCAGAGGCTTGATGATGTTATGTACTCATATACCTATGCATGATATGACATTTATACGCATATACGTGACATTATAAATGTTTCATGATTCATAGAGCTATTCAGACTTATAGGTTGAGTCATTTACTCCATGTTTCTTTCATGTCTTTTATATACTAATTTTTATGCCTTACATACTCGGTACATTATTCATACTGACATCCCTTTTGCTGGGGATGCTACATTTCATGCTTGTAGGTTCTGATAGATAGGCTGACGGTCCCCTTTCTTAGGATCATTGCTCAGCGAGAGTTGGTGTCCTCCATTTCATCTGGAGCTGCTATTGTATACATATATAGGTATAACGGGACTGAGTCCCGTACTTTAAACAATTGTACACTCTATTAGAGGTCTATAGGCAGTCATGTATAGTTGGATATTATGTGGCTTTTTTGGCTCGCCCTACCGTATTTCGTATATATATGTATATATGTCTTTTGGGCATGTTTTTCCGCGTATGTTATTCACATGAATCGGTAGTTTATTGCCATGCGTTATGCATGACCAACACTTTTTCATCCTTATATCTTAAATGTATGCTTAGGGGTGTTCGACAGGTAGAACTTGAGCACTCATCATGGCCCATCGATTTGGGCCGTGACATCAAATCTAGAGGGATTGTCGTTTGTCCTGCCAGGGTGTGGGCAGGAGTACAACACCACTAGCCAGTTCTACAGCTACTACATCCGCAGTACCTCCTCCAGCTCGAGGCACTCCAGCACCCGCAGGGCATGGTGCAGCTAGGGGTGGTGCACAGTGCTCGGGAGGACCCAGCTGTTTCTATTCCCTGAGGGGTTGCTAGAGTAGTCACATGTATATTGACTGTCCAATCTCATGATATTTATGCTCTCATAGACACTGGTTCCACTTTGTCATATGTCACTCCTTATGTTTCTCTGGAATTCGGGATAGAACCGAAACAACTTCATGAGCCGTTCTCCGTATCTACTCCAGTTGGTGAGCTTATTGTGGCCGCGCGGGTTTATAAGGATTGTGTTATCATAATGCGTGGTCGGGACACCATGGCCGATCTCGTTGAATTGGGGATGGTTGATTTTGATGTGATAATTGTGATGGCCTAGCTTTATTTATGTTTTCCAAGCTGGATTGCCGAACCAGAACAGTTAGGTTTGAATTTCCAAATGAGGCAGTCATTGAGTGGAATGGGGATGAATTAGTGCCGAAGGATAGGTTTATTTCTTGCCTTAAGGCATCGAAGATTATCAACAAAGGGTGTATTTACCATTTGATCCAGGTTACGGACACCGATGCTGAGGCACCTACACTTGAGTCTGTGCCAGTTTTGATTGAATTTTCTGAGGTCTTTCCTGATGAGCTCCCCGTGATCCTACCAGATAGGTAGATGTCGGGCACGTAGCCTATATCCATTCCACCCTACAGAATGGCGCCGGTAGAATTGAAGGAACTAAGAGAAGTTGAGGGATTTATTAGAGAAGGGTTTCATTCGGCCTAGTGTGTCGCCTTGGGGCGCACTGGTTCTCTTTGTAAGGAAGAAAAATGGGTCACTGAGAATGTGTATTAACTATCGGCAGCTCAACAAAGTCACAATCAAGAATAAGTACCCACTTCAAAGGATATATGACTTGTTCGATCAATGACAGAGTGCAAGGTATTTCTCCAAGATTAACCTAAGATCGGGGTATCACCAACTGAAAATCAGGGAGCATGATATTCCAAAAACCGCTTTCAGAACCTGGTATGGGCACTTTGAATTTTTGGTGTTGTCTTTTGGGCTAATGAATGCCGTGACAGCTTTCATGGATCTTATGAACCGAGACTTCAAGCCTTTCCTCGACTCTTTCGTGATAGTGTTCATTGACAACATTCTTGTATATTCATGAAGTCAAGAGGACCATGCCAATCATCTTAGGGCAGTTCTGCAAACTCTATATCAACACAAGTTGTATGCAAAGTTTTTGAAGTGTGAATTTTGGCTTGAATCAGTCGCATTCTTGGGTCATGTCATCTCTAGTGAAGGAATCAAGGTTGATCCTCAAAAGATCGCAGCTGTGAAAAATGGGTCTAGACCTACAAATCCAACAGAGATTCATCGTTTCTTGCATTTAGTTGGGTATTACAGAAGATTTGTGGATGGGTTCTCTACTCTTGCCTCTCCATCGACTAAATTGACGTAGAAGGCGGTTAAATTTCAATTGGCAGAAGCTTGCAAAAAGAGCTTCCAAGAGTTGAAGACAAGATTGACTACGGCACCGGTGTTGACCCTACCGGAGGGTACGATTGGGTTTGTAGTATATTGTGATGCTTCAAGGATCGAGATTTGGTGTGTATTGATGCAACATGGCAAGGTGATCTATTATGCTTCTAGGAAACTCAAGAATCATGAGAAGAATTATCCAACACATGACTTGGAACTTACGGTGGCAGTGTATGCATTGAAGATTTGGCGTCATTACTTATATGGGGGCCATGTAGATATATTCATGGACCATAAGAGCCTTCAATATATTTTCTAGTAGAAGGAATTGAATCTGAGGCAGAGAAGATGGCCTGAGTTACTCAAGGACTACGACGTCGATATCCTATATCATCCGGGGAAGGCTAATGTTGTTACAGATGCTCTTAGCCGGAAATCCATGGGTAGTTTGGCTCACTTAGTAGAGTCTCAAAGGTCGTTGGCCAAGGAAGTTCACCGGTTCGCTAGCTTGGGTGTTCGTCTTGCGGACTCCAGTGAAGGAGGGATGGTTGTGCAAAATAGGGCTGAATCATCACTTGTAGTAGAAGTCAAGGAAATGTAATAAGATGATCTATTGTTGGTGCAGTTGAAGGAGGGGATTCATAAACATAAGACCATGGCTTTCTCTCTCGGCATGGATGATGGTACACTGAGGTACCAGGAGCGATAATGTGGTCCAAATGTAGATGGTCTCCGGGAAAGAATCATGACCGAGGCTTACAATTCCAGGTATTTCGTGCACCCAGGCTCTACAAAGATGTACCATGATCTCAAGGAAGTCTACTGGTTGTTGTGGACCAACTCACGAAATCAGCACACTTATTACCTGTTAAGGTTACCGACACAGTAGAATAGTATGCTCAGTTGTATATCAAGGAAATAGTCAAGTTTCTTGGCACTCTAGTTTCTATCATCTCTGACCAGGGGGCACAGTTCCTAGCAAATGTTCGGAAGTAATTTCAGCAAGTTTGGGTACTCAGGTGAATCTTAGTACAACCTTCCATCCACAGACTGACGGGCAAGCAGAACGGACTATTCATACGCTTGAGGATATGTTGCGTGCTTGTGTTCTTTAATTTAAGGGTAGATGGGATGATCATTCGCCGCTCATAGAATTTACCTACAACAACAGTTATCATGCTAGCATTTAGATGGCACCGTTCGAGGCTCTATATGGTAGGAGATATATGTCATGCCCCAAACTCGGGGAGCGCAACCGGTGCTCAACCGAGAGAACATGGCCGAGCAAGCCTGTTAGATTTCCTTCTACCCAAACTCATCCATGAATAAAGAGGAGATGTACTCCATTAATAAAACACTGAAAAGATTTTATTAACAACTTCCTTTTCATTCCCATTAGCAGCTTCATTCATAATTTCCAAAATATTACGAGTTTATAGAATTAATGAAAAACATGATTTCCAAATACCAATATTTCTAGTTCAATTCCCAACATCAACCACAATCCACAACCTATCTACGAAGCCTCTAAGTACAACAGAAGAGTAATATAAAAATGCCGGCAACAAAGCCCCGGCTATACCTCGAAGCACAGTACATGAGAAACAAAAGATACATGACCCCGGAATGAAGTGGGGCTCACCAAATTAGCTGAGTACTGCTATTACTAATCAATGTCGCATGTTGTAGAACCACCTGCATCCATTAAAGATGCAACGCCCCCGGCAAAAAGGACGTTTGTACTGTCAAATAGCACTAGTATGTATAGCTAAAAGTCCTCTTTCAAATTAGAATGCCCATATAAGAAAAGGCAACACATAGAAACAGCAAGTCACAATCAACAATATCCAAATGTCCAGTTAAAACATAATAATTTTCAAAATACAAACTTCATATACAATTTTGGTTGGGATATCTTTAGCAGCGATATACCACCGTCTTTGTTAGCACGGAGTCCGATCACGCCTAATCGGCTAGGCCATCTCCCCACAAACAATGTGGTTTGACATGTGATGCGAAAGAAAGTTGTTACCAAGAGTAGTACCACCATGTGGGCAACATGGCGTCCGATCTCCACCCGATTAGCTAGGCTGCCTTCCCACATATGCCATGTGGGTTGACTTTTCCAATCCACAATTGTTACCCGTTTCAACCCAATTAAGGGGAATAATATCACAATTTCTCCAATATTTCAATTTCATCCCAAATAAGGGGAATAATCACAATCTACCCCTACACCGGCACGTGTAGTTTCAGGTGTGGGCCTTATGACCCACCTTTCCTCGGTTTTGCGAATGATGCTCCCAAAAACATTTTTGATGTTATTTGCTCACAGAGGTAACATAAATACAATTGTACTCACCTCAACATCTTTCACATTGTATAAATTCTCATTAGTATTTACAGTCATTCACAACGACAATATTTCCTTGGCTCTGGGGGTCTAACTTTTCCTTCTGGTAATCACGTTGGAGTCACCAACTCATTTCTCGAAATGGGATTATGACATTATGGCTTATACTCTTTTATTGTCTGAAGGTCTATCACCTTTTGTCTTTTCCTTCACTTGACTATAGACTTTGTCATCATGTCATATTATGATTTACCGTTATCACCCATTTATCACATCTTACTCATAATGCTTCATTTACTCTCTTCTATACTCTTGCTAATATTTTCGTCTATTACCTTATTCTGAAAACTTCAACAAAACATTCTTTCGCTTTTAGCTCCCCTTGCTCTATCCACTGGCTCTTCGGGTCTCCTAGCATTTATTTTTACTAGGGACGTGAGCCATACTATGGTAAATATTCATCCCTTATAGGTTTTCAATGCCTATCTTCTGAATTTATGAACATTCTAATATTCATATCTAAATGTACTATTCTAGAGTGCACCATCGAGGTGTCTCACAAGGAGAACTATTACCATATTTGCAATATCCTTCGGAAATGTCAGCTAATGCTAACAATCCATCCACTATTTTGGGTTACTCTAACCCCAGCTGGATTCTGATATCCCATCCTTCTCTTAAACAATATATGTTAGCTCCTATAGGGCATAACTAAGATGGGTGTGGACAATTGTACATACCTCTGTTACTATTGAAGGTAACTCAGGATACTTATATTTCTCTACCTGAATTGTAAAAACTGATAATCTTCACTAATTGCGTACCTCGTACCCTTCTTCACCTTGCTTCTTTTACTTGTTGAAACTTATATCTATCTTCTGTTTCTCTCGTTGCTTTATACCATATGGGTGGATAGATATTCATGCCTTAGGGATCCTTATCAAGAAGTTTACACGTCTTAGTACATACATGATCTGCTGAAGACCTCACATTTACTCATCATAAGCATGATGCAAAATCGAGCTCCTCTGTCTAAACTCTTCCCATGCCACATTCAATCTCTTACCAACTGTCTTTCTGGATGTTGGTATTGTTGTATTACGAATAAAATAGAATTTACGAGTTTGAATTCTTACAACTGAGCTCTACCACATGATCTAGAGTAAGATGAAAGAGTGACAATCCTAAATGCACGGTAGCCTCCTTCTTATAAGTGTGGTGCACAACACACCCATAAACAAGACTCTACTAGACATGGCTTGTAAACTCCCTAGGATAGAACTGCTCTGATACCACTTTTGTCACAACCCAAACCAATGGGTCGCGACAGGCACTCGGGGCCTTACCCAACTGAGTACCAATGTAACGTATCTTTCTTATCATACCATCATGGGTAAATGGTCAAGAAGGGCCATCATCAGATGACCAGAAAAAAACAATAGGGGATACTAGACATAGGATGACTCAACATGATATAGAAACTTATACATGTGATATACGGGCCCATAAGGCCGACATGATCATTTGTATACTCAAAACTTAGGCTGACAAGGCCATAATAGGATCCATATATATGACATCTGTCTACAAGCCTCTAAGAGTACATAAACATCACAAAGGTCGGGGCAGGGCCCCGCTATACCAATCAATAGATATCCAAACCATACTGACCAAATAGGAAACTCCAGAGCAAGTGGAGTGCACCAACACCTTCCGCTGAGCTGATAGCCTACTAGGAGAATTGTCAACCTGTCTATCAGGACCTGCATGCAAGAAACGTGGCATTCCCAGGAAAAGGGACTTCAGTACAAATAAAATATCGAGTATGTAAGGCATGAAAAGCAGTATATAATAGTAAAGAAACATGGAATAACGGACTCAACCTATAAATCTGAATAGCTCTATGAATCATGAAACATTTATAATGTCATGCATATGCGTATAAATGTCATATCATGGCATAGGTATATGCGTACATAACATCATCAAGCCTCTGAGGGCATCCCATCATATCATCTCAGCCTCTGTGGGCGAAATCATCAACGTATACCAGCTGATCAGGTAGTGGTGCATATATAATGCCATAACCTTTCCCCATACCCTATATACATATAATATATGCGTATATAATGCTATTTGGTCATGGGTCAATGTACATGTATAAATGAATGCAATGCATAAGAAGTAAGTCAATAAGATCTCTCGAGATGTCATAAGATCAATATGCCTTTTGTTAATATAATGAAATAAGCTTTATCAACATATGTATTATCCGAGACCCATGAACAGATGATATAATAACAGGACACATGGGGAATCAAGAACATAGGCACCCATAGCACTTCTAAGAATTGAGCCATTTATGAAAGTTCTTCGTTTGCTCGTTTCGCTTGTATCATATGGATCATGCTAAAAGGAAAGAAGGGATAGCCTTAACATACCTTAACTCCATTGATTCCTTAATACCTTCCAAACAATTCTTCAAATAACTGAACTTAATCTAACATAACACAAGGAGATTAAAAATCAGTGCTGAGTAAAGGCTAAGAAGGGATAGCCTTAACATATGGATCATGCCAAAAGGAAAAAAGGGATATCCTTAACATACCTTAACTCCATTGATTCCTTAATACCTTCCAAACAATTATTCAAATAACTCAACTTAATCTAACATAGCATAAGGATATTCAAAATTAGTGTTGAGTAAAGGCTAAGTCCGCAACTTAAATTAGTAGCTCGTTTATATAAATTTGGATAGAATCTCCCCTGTAACAAGGGCCTCCTCCAATACCATATACCAACAAAAACAACCAGAGATATCCATTAACATATAAATATCAATAACAAGACACCATATAGCAACAACAAGTCACAACTACTTCACGACAAGCGGCAAGCTCCGATTGGAATCTATATACCCCATATCACCCCTTATAGACTTCTTATATTAACTTAAAAGTATCAAACATGATAATGAATTCATTCATCAATGATTCCAGCCATATACCATATATTTATAACAACGAAAACAATCCACAACTCCATCTATTTTCAATTAGCAACTTTATTCACTAGTTCATGTCTAGTCCATCCATTTAACTTAATCAACATCAAGATAACCTTAATAACATGTAACAATACAATATACATATGTCCTATAGTAGCTTCAAGTCAAAATCCAAGTTATATTTAGTTTACAACAGCCCTCAATGGCAATACAACACCATAGAAGTGACTTACGCTAATCCAAGTATTATCCTATAGTTTATCATCCTAACTACTTAACCAACATACAAGCAAGCTTAAGAACAATTAGTAGGATTTTATACTCTCCTTAGCCAGTAGCAACAACTTAAAATTTCATCCAAACACAGCCCACAACAATCCTCAATGACAACACAACCTCAAAGAGGTGTTGTTCTTCACTAGAACTAACTTTTGATGTTGAAATATGGTGTAATCACTTTTGAATCACTTCAAACCCTTATGGTATCTGTTTAGGAGGTCTAGGAGAAGTTTGGAGACGAAGTCGAGTCGAAAATGATCAAACAATAGGCGTCCAAATCGTTTTTAAAGTGAAGTAGGTCGAGCACCGCCTAAGTGGGTCCCATGGGAGCTTCTTGCGCGGTCTCGCGAAAACGCGAATATATCTCTACTCTGACGTCTTATCGACAAACGGTTTAATGCATTGGAAACTAGACTCATAGAACTTCAATTCGGTAGGTAGATCCCTTACTTCCAAATATATTAAGAGAAACACTCAGCTGCATTTGTCCTAATTTTCGGCACATTATGATTGTAACTTGTGATGACCTTTGCCAACTTTTGTTGCACAACTTGCTTGACTTCAAAACGTAGCACACGACTATCATACGACTAAAATAACTCATAACATAACCTCTTTATCCTGTTAAGAACCCTAGTCTCACCCCAAAGTACATGTTATAATATTCCAAACTTGTCGATTTTCGACGAAACTTATTTTCTTCAATTGGTTTAGCTTCTAAGCTTTCCAACCCTCTTGGTACATGTTATTCATGATCTTAAATATTTGTAACCTCCAAGGTAACATGATTAACTTACTTTATTTGCTTCCAAATATAATCTCATTTCTGAGCTTATATCAATTGACTTACGACGTACTCTCACATACGAAAACATGGGGTGTAACACTTGCTACCCCAGGTTTCGATACCGAGTCGTCCGGGCTTGCTCAAGATGCCAGTCCCCTAGTAGGGTGGCCGTAGCCTTTAAATTTGGGCACTACTTAATAGACTTTTGTGCCACCGGGCTTCGATAGCTAAGGTCGTCCGAGTTTGTCCTTGGACGACAGTTCCCAAGTGAGGGTGGTCCCTTGGACCCGGATGGAGGTGGCCCTTGGGCTCGATGTTTTAAGGGAGCAGAATGCATTAATTTTTAGAGACAAAGTATTTATTTGCAAGGTAGAAACTTTCATTTTTGTGCGCAATATACAAAGTTTCGATGTGTTCAAGCTTTTTGTTATGGCTCGGGCGGTCTATGTGGGCACGGTTCATTTGACTGTTTGGCCCTTGCAGTAAATCTTATCCGCCGAACCTAGATTATTCGAGCACAAAGTTTCTTTCATTGCTAAAATTGTTGCTTGAGGATGATGTACCCTAGTATTCGAGGCCGAACTTTAGAGAAGCTTTGGATACTGTGATCTTTGACACCGTTTAATAGCCGGTCTTCAATTCTAAGTTAGCACAACCCGTTGTTGCCTCGTTAAAAACCTTGCCCGAATACCCATTTGGGACAAAACCGGTTCAAGGGAAAAAGTGTGAAACACATGCTTTTAGGCCTAAAAGATATATCGTTCCTTGGAGGTTATCTGCAAGTGTTTGTCCATTATGTTAAGAAAAGAAATGAATGGGGCCGTACCTTAGCAGCAGTATCATTTCAAGTGAGTTATGTTCTAGTTGTTTCGTAGTCGCTCACCATTCATCGTTTCGAGTTTGTACGGTCCTTTTCCGATGATCTCGATAACTTGATACGGGCCTTCCCAGTTTGGCCCCAACTTCCCTTCGTTCGGTTTCCGGGTACGTAGTGTGACCTTCCTTAATACCAAGTCTCCGACATTGAAGTGTCGAAGGTTGGTTCTCCGATTGTAATACCTTTCGATCCTTTGTTTTTGGGCGGCCAACCGGACGATGGCGGCCTCATGCCTTTCGTCCAAAAGTTCCAGGCTCGTACTCATGGCCTTGTCATTTGACTCTTTGGTGGCATATCGTAACCTAAGACTTAGTTCTCCCACTTCGACCGGTATCAGAGCTTCGGCATGATGAACACAAAACACACACTTAAATATGCTCGCTAGTCGAATATAGAAAATATAATATCGTATCCACGGGGATTGGAGTTAAACAGTATTATCATAGTTTGTAGTTAGATTTGTTTCCAAGATGCACAACATTTGAGAATTATGTGATTTAAACTAAAATTAACTAAGAGTCTAAACTATTGGCTAATGATAATCAACACAAGTAACAAGCAAGGAAGGTTATCAATTGGGAGAAGATAGGGTTGATAGGACCTGTAAGACAAATGTTTTGGATCTAACTCCAGATAATTCACTACTAATGTTCAAGTGAATCTCTCGAATTCACTTGGTTATTAATTCAATTGTTTAGTATAAACTCATCTCTCAATTAGGTTTCAATCTCACAAGGTGAATCAATTTAAGCTCGTGAAGATATGCAAGAATTCGTAGTGGATTGGTTTTTAGGAGAACCTCTCTCGATTATCCTCCTAACTAGGTTTAATCAACAATTCAACTAGCCTCTTCCGATTACTTGTCACGACCCAACTGGAGGGTCATGACTAGCACCCGGGCCATACTTGCCGAGCACCAACGTACATTTTATCTAACCTTCCTTATTATCTTTAAGGGCCGACAAGATCAATATAAATGGTAGACATGGATCATGAACATCCAACAATGAAAGATAATGTCATGAACATACATAACATGGGACGACAAGACTGTCAAGAAACTATATATAAGGTACGAGCTACCATGAGTCGACACCTGTCTATGAGCCTCTAAAAGAACATAAGTGCTACAACATTGCCGGAACAGGGCCCCGACATACCCATAAGGTCTATAACAAAAATGCATACCAAGACCACGGCAAGTCCGGAGAAAGGATCTTGCCAATAACGCTGAACCGGATAGCCTACTGTGATGGGGGAGCTGCGTCTACCCGTCTATCAGGACCTGCAGCACGACATGCAGTGTCCACAAATAAAAAGGACGTCAGTACGAATAAAGTACTGAGTATGTAAGGCAGAATAGCATAAGTAAGAACAATAATGTAAACAGTGATAGGGAATATACAACCTGTGACATCTGGGTACCTCTGAGGGCTACTGACATGAAATACATGATACATACATATATATATACATAAACGTTTTAAACATATGCCTTTGTGGGCATCATCATCATCATATCGTACCCGGCCATAATAGGCTCGGTAAAACGTACCCGGCCATCATAGGGCTCGGTAGAATCGTACCCGGCCACGTGGAGCTCGGTAAAACCCAACTAATCAGTGGTTGCACAATAGGTGCCGTACCCGGCCGACTATAGCGCGGCTCGGTAGAGTAAAATAGATACATATATATGATGCATGCTGGACTCATTGGAATCACATTTTGAACCTTTCGGAGTGACATAAGGTTGGTATCCTTCGTACACGTTATTAGGATTAACTCTTCATCAAGAATCTTATAAGAATCAGGAACTACCAACAACATTGATAATATAAGAATAAGAGAAGTAACATCAATATCAATCGTTTCATAAGAAGGGCAGCAATGTAAGTACTGCTAGTTTCTAAGAGTAGAGTATCTTTGGGAGCTCGTTCATTACATTATGTACAATTGGAGTCGTGCAAAAGAATGAAGGGGATAGCCTCACATACCTTGTATATACTGCCCAACCTCAAGCTATGCAAATATCACGACTCCTTAGTCTACAATAAGACAAATGACACTATCATTATCGTTTAAGCGTCGTAACTATTATGTATCGACCACAACCTATTTTACGATGAAACGGACAGCACCTCCCCTATTTATATGACTTCCCACAAGTCAATACAATCACCAAACAGCCCAAACAACATCATTAATAATCATATTGAGCCTCCAAAACAGTCCACCAACCAACAACATTACTACCAAGCTTTTCGATATATATTTCACAAGTTCTAGCTTCAACGACTTAGCTGCAACTTGGATAATCTTAAATATATATAGAGTAAGAGGTTCTTTACCTTTAAACAGAAAGAACAACTCCAATTTGACCTTAATTTTCCACGAAATATCCTTTCAATTCTGCCACAAGAACAAGGAAGCGAAACTAGCAATTAATTCGGGTTTTTCGGCACTAGAATTACTTTAGAAAACTTGAAATCACCTAGGGCTGATATTAAAAACTTGAAGGTGTATTTACAGGACATAAAACACTTAAAACAACCTCCCACACGAGTTGGAACAACACAAAAATCAGCAACAACAAGAAGAACAAGAAACTTACTAGCGCCACGGGATTCCCGACATTTGATTTGTGTTGTTTGCCCTTTGTTTGGGTCTTGGATCATGAGAGAACCTTGAGAGAATGTTTTTAGGGTTATAAGGTCTGAATATACTGAAAAATAATGACTTAAAACGGGGTTGAGTTATCTTATATATGTCCAAATGTCTTAAACCGCCTTTGTGGGCCCCATAGAGAGCAGCTTGGCGCACTCTCGCGAAAATGCGAATATCTCTCTATTCCGAGATCGTATCAACGAACGGTTTAATGCGTTGGAAACTAGACTCATAGATCTTCAATTTGATAGGTAGATCACCCCATAATTCCAAGCACATTGGGAGTAAAATGCAGTAACATTTGACCTAAAGTTTAAGTAAAATTATAAACCTAAGTTGCGACAACTTTTATCAACTTTTGTTTCATAACTCGCTTGACTTCAAGACTTATGATGCGGATATTATATGATTCAAATACATTAAAACAAGACCTCTTGGAACAGTTAATCACCTCTAGTGTTACCCGAAAATACGGGTTACAACATCCTTGATTCGTTTAACTTCTAATATTTGTTAACCACTCTTATACACCCTTGTATCATTTAAGACCAATAGGATTAACTTCTTATCATCTCAAAGATAATCTCTTCTTGGATTTACATCGACTAACTTACGACGTGATCTATGGTATGCGAATTTGGGTTGTAACATTACTAAGAAGAATTAATGAACTCAACGAACAAAATATAATGCACAGATATCACAAGTTATACCTCTCTCGATTACATGAACAAATGAATATAGATGCAACGATTAAAACATTCAAAACGATTCAATACATAAAAGATAGAGTTAATTATCCACAAACAACTATCAATACACCAAATCCATCAAACCCTCAAGAGAACTACTCCATAGATATGGAGTAATTTATCATAACAATGTTTAAATCAAAGGAAAACATAAAACGATCCAAACTATTGTCGTGAGTGAGGATTGAATGATGAAATCCTTGTGCTTTAGCTTCTCCACCTCCTCCTTAGCTTCCTTAGGTCTAAGATGTGTCAAAAGTCCTCAAAATAATGTTTTTACATGTATTTATACTAAATAGGGACGGGCCCAAACAAAACCACCTTCTCCTGTGCGAAATAGGATTCTAGCGGCTGTGGTGAATTCTTAGAGTTTGCTTTTTTGTTGACTTTTTTGAAGTTCATACGTGGTTCTCGACCCCGAATGCGATCCCGTCTTAATCCTTTGGGCTTTTACTCAGACTTCAAATATCTAAATAGCTCGAATTCATTCCATAACATCTACATCACTCGGAATCACTCCTACAAGGCATAAAACACGCAATAAGTGCAAAACACTAGCGATTAAAGCTCAAACTCAATTAAAGTGCAGTAAATTAGAGTGCAATAAGCGACTAAAACGCGTGATTATAGCCTAACATCAACACCCCACACTTAAAACATTGCTCGTCCTCGAGCAATCAAACTACACTTCATAAAGACATGACCTTTTTAAAAAACTCTCCTAACTCGTCACATCAAGAATATTTAAAATAGACTAAGCACAATAGTGTAACATCTTTACATCAAGGTTTGACTCCCAAGAACCACGCATGATTCACAACCCGTTCACTTACTCTAACATAGAGGTCAATGATAGTACCTTTCCTTCATGAATCAAGTTCCCTCACACAACAATCGAGAGTAGTTCCACACACAATAAAAGTTAAGAACAATTAGGAACTCAAGATAGAAAGAATTCACACACTCTGAGAATTAACATTCATATGCCACAAAAGATGAACCATAGGCTTGCCCGTAGTGTACTACTCTACTAATCGAGCTGATTCAGTCAAGGATCAAGTAGGACTTTAACTGGTTGTAATGTAGGCTGCGGGACAGGTAGGATCATCTAGATATAAGAGTGACTACACCTCCCTAAGAACTTTAATACATACACTTTAACTTTTAAAACCCCACATTTATGTCAAACCAAAACTCCCCTTTCACATCAATATACATCAACTCCCAAATTATCTAAGCACAGTTACATCAAGAGTTACCACTTATGAATGAATATTTTGCACAACAATATAACTATTTTTGTATTTC
Organism: Nicotiana tabacum; assembly: GCF_000715075.1. NCBI lineage: Eukaryota > Viridiplantae > Streptophyta > Magnoliopsida > Solanales > Solanaceae > Nicotiana > Nicotiana tabacum. The sequence continues at coordinate 32,983,607 of NC_134098.1, forward strand.
ATTTTCAATTCAAGTGGATCTTACTTTCTTTTAAACTAGTGCCCCTTTCTCCTTATTTCATTAGTTCCACTCAAAAGTAAAACCAAACACCCAACACTTCAACTTTTACAAAGTTGATAACAAATTCAAGTGATCATAAGAGGTACAAGGTTCAAATAGATGGTCAATTCAAACAAATGGGTAAGGCTTGTAATGTGGTTGCCAAAGAAACAAGATTGCAGGCTCAACATGGCTAACTACGATACATAACAATTAGGTGGTTAAAGGTATATAACTGGCTCAACAAAGAAATGCCTATATCACTTCTACTACTGAATAAAACTACTATATTGCTTTGCAGACACACGGGGCAAGTTCTAAACATCAATTGCAATGCACAGAATAACACAAACCTCACACACACATGGCACATAACTCACTCAGGATTGTACTCACACGACACTCTAGTCAAAGCAGTTAAGCAAAGTTAAGATCATACAATTTAAGGTACTTATACAAGAGTCAAAAACTGAGCCTAAGCGTCATAACTAAAGCACTCACTATTCTCAAGTCATAACAAAGTCAAGAGACATTGTATCCATTTCAAATCATAGCACAAGGTTTTCTACTCCTAAAAAAAGAAAAACTAACTACACCCGGTTCAAACAAAACCCTTGGAAAAGAACTGCGGCACAAATAAAAACCAAGGGAGAATTGTTACACTAACTACAAAAGCAAATCTTTTTGTCCTTTTTTTCTTTCGATTTTAATCCCTCGAGAAACCTGTCGAATGATATCTATTGTCGGGAAAAGTCAAAAATTTTAAAATTTTATGATTTTTTTCAATTTTTTCTAACTACTAAAGAGCAAAAACACTTGGACATATAACATACAAATATCCCCCACCCAACACTTTAAGTTGTGGCATGTCCCCATGACATACAATTAAAAAGCATAAGGTAGAGAAAACTTCCCTGAATATCTAGTCGAGATCTGAATCGAAGTCGGGATCCATTCCACGCGCCCGAACTATTGCACATATTCATGCAAACAGCTTCTTCTCAGCCTTCTTGGGGTACATTCCACACTTATTGTCACGCCCTAAAATCGAGGAGCGCGACCGGCGCTCAACCGAATGTACCCGACCGAGCAAGCCTGTTAGATTTCCTTCTACCCAAACTCATCCACGAATGGAGATAATACAAAGTTTCATTAATTAGACAAAAAGGTGATCATGTCAAAAATACCAATTCATTACCAATAGTTTTCATCATTTTTAAAGTCTCAAATGGGACAAGTAATACAACCACAACAAAACATAGTTTGTCTTTCCCAACACCAATACACAACCCACACTATGTCTATGGAGCCTCTATAGATAAAGAAGAGTACAATGATAATGCCGGCAATAAGGCCCCGACTATACCTCAAACAGAATACCCAAAGAACAAAAGATACATGACCCCAGGATAAGGTGGGACTCAACAAATCAGCTGGGAAGAAGGTGTACTTCTATCACTGATCAATATCTCTTATTGTGGATCCACCTGGATCCATTTAAAGATGCAGCGCCCCCGGCAAAAGGGACGTTAGTACAGTGAAATAGTACTAGTATGAAAACCAAACACCAATTTAAAAATTTAGAAATACATTATGAATATGATGAATCAGGGCGACAATAGCATGATATACCTACCATTTAAACCAGAGCAAGCTTATTAAGAGCTATCAATATCATATATAGGATTTAAGATGAGATCCTCTGTAACCATCTTCACATAAAACGGCCCCGCCGCCTCACCCGATGTATGCAGGTGGAGGTGTAAGTACAATACCACAACTCTACTCAAGCGGCCCTGCCGCCTCACCCCAATGTATGCGGGTGGATATATAACCACAGTACCAAGAACCTACACAAAGCGGCTATGCCGCCTCATATATTGCATCAATGATACCAATACCAACACAAAGCGGTTATGCCGCCTCACCCCAATATATATATGTGGGTGGTGGTGCCACAACAATACCAAAACTATACACAAAGCGGTCGTACCGCCTCACCCCAATGTATGTGGGTGGAGGTGCAGTTCCACAATACCATAATCCCCACACAAAGCGGTCATGCTGCCTCACTCCAATATATACGGGTGTAGGTGTATCACAATCATAATCTCTACACAGCTTGGCATAATAACTTTCACATAAATCACGGCTTGAAATTATAACATGTGGATACACAATCCAAAGTTTGGAATATATCCTCAATTTATAATGCAATATGATAAGAGAATTTGACACAGGAATTGAACATATATCTTTATCACAAAACTTATCAGAATACTCGATTTGTAATCGACATCTTGGAATTTACAAGGATAATGGGAATTCCAATTCTTAAAGAAGAGTTTAGCCAACATACCTCACTTGAGCTTCCTTACACTCTAAATGTTCCGAAATTCTTAGCAACTTCAATTATATTTTAGAAATATAACAAATCGAACCAAAATTAGAAAGATGATCATGGTTCTAGCTCATTTGAGCATTTTATCAAGTACTAGGTGTGCACAAGGTTTCGAGGTCCTTTTATGGAGGATTCCATCATCCCACAACCCAATCTTTACCATGCTTAGTTCAACAATCTTCCTACACCCCTTGATATCACTTGCATATAAAATAAACAACTCTCATGCCCAAAAATTATCTTGCTAATTACCAATTTTCAGATAATTTCGAAATTAGGGTTTAGGGTGTTGAATCTTACCTCTAGGATGAAGACCTAGTGAGCTTCCCTTCTTAATCTTCCAAAACTTGAGCAAGAATTGAAGAACAATTATTGAAGAAAACCTTCTCACTCTAGGGCACTCTCTCTCTCTCACTCTAAAATATCAGATTATAACTCAAAAATGTCCCAAAGAGTGTATTAATGAAAAAGGGTCAAGTTTTAAAAACCCAAAAAATGAAGCTCCGGAATAAGTTCTGCGGTCGCATATGCGTCCGCATAATGGTTATGCGGACAGCATATCGGTCGCATAATTGGTGTCCAAAATGACCAAAAAAACTGTCTGAGTTTGCGGTCACTATGTGGTCTGCATAACTGTTCTGCGGTCGCATAGTGCACCGCATAACAGTTATGTGGTCGCATAGTCGATCGCATAATTGCTTCCAACTGGCCTAATTAACTGCCTCACTCTGCGGCCATTATGCGGTCTGTAGAATGATTATGCATTCGCATAATGGACTGCAGAAACGTATTTCATTGCCAAACATTTTCCTTTACTCTCCGGTGCATTGTTCAACCCAAAAAGTGCTTCGAAATAAGTCTAGTCCGGCACCATGAAACATTATTTTCTTTTGCAAATTTTACCGGGCTTTATACTTAAGTACTTCGAAATTTTCCGGAGTGTTACATTCTCCCCCGCTTAGGATCATTCATCCTCAAATGAGGGTAAAATCCGTCATTAGCATCTTATGCAACTCAATTCTTTTCATATCACACTCCAGCAGCCCCAAATTTGACTAACTTCCAACATTTCCAAACATTTCGCCAGAGTTTTCCTTGTAACTAGGCCTATCCACCTGTCAGAGAGGCCCAGAAACACATCCTAACAACATATACGTAATCCAACGACGTAACATAATACAAAACAACACCAAATGTGGCCTCATAAGCAATATATTTCCAGAAAGGAACACCCTTAACGCCAATTGTTGAAATGATAGAAAATTCATAAAAAGTAAGTCTTATAATTTTTCTAGATCACAACTTTATAAATACATGGTCATTCAAACAAATAAGGATACTTTTTCTTCATTTCTTTCTCGGCCTCCCAAGTAGACTCTTTAACCTGTTGGTTTCGCCATAACACTTTCACGGAGGCAATTTCTTTATTTCTCAATTTTCGGACTTGCCGATCAATAATAGAAACCGGAATCTCTTCATAAGTCAATTTTTCATTTACCTCAATAGTCTCAACCGGAATAATGAGTGTCGGATCTCCAACTACTTTCTTCAACATAGACACATGAAACACCGGTGTACTACTGACATCTTAGGTGGTAGCTCAACCTTGTACACCACCTCAGCGATCCTCTGAATGATTTTGTATGGTCCGACATACCTCGGACTCAATTTCCCTTTCTTTCCAAATCGCATTACCCCTTTCATGGGGGAACTTTCAAGAATACCCAATCATCTTCTTTGAACTCCAAATCCTTACGACGAACATTCAAATAGGATTTCTGATGACTCTGAGCAGTCTTCAACCGCTCCTTAATGATTTTAACTTTTTCCATAGCCTGATCCACGAGGTCTGGCCCTATCAACTCTGCTTCCCCAATTTCAAACCACCCAATGGGAGATCTACATCTCCTACCATATAAATCCTCGAACGGTGCCATTTGAATGCTAGCGTGATAGCTATTATTGTAGGAAAATTATATGAGTGATAAATGATCATGCCAGCTAACTTTGAAGTCTAGAACACAAGCACGCAACATATCCTCAAGCGTTTGTAGAGTCCGCTCTGCCTGCCCGTCAGTCTGTGGGTGAAAGGCTGCATTAAGATTCACCTGAGTACACAAACTTTGCTGAAATTTCTTCCAAAAATTTGCAGTGAATTGTGCTCCTCGTTCAGAAATGATGGAAACTGGGGTGCCATGCAACTTGACTATTTCTTTGATATACAACTAAGCATACTGCTCCGCCGTGTCAGTAGACGTAACCGGCAAAAAGAGTGCTGATTTCGCGAGTAGATCCACAATCACCCAAATTGAGTCAAACTTGCGCGGAGTGCGCGGTAATCCTACCACAAAATCCATATTAATTATTTCCCATTTCCACATTTGAATTTCTATGTTTTGTGCCAACCCACCGGGCCTTTGGTGTTCGGCCTTCACTTGCTGACAATTCGGACATCTTGCCACAAAGTCCGCCACATTCCTCTTCATATCATTCCACCAATAGACTTCTTTAAGATCGTGATACATTTTCATAGAACGTGGGTGCACGGAATACCTAGAAGTGTGAGCTTCAGTCAAAATTCTTTCACAGAGACCATCCACATTTGGAACACATAGTCTTCATTGGTACATTAGTGTACCATCATCCATGCCAAGAGTAAAGGCCATGGTCTTATGTTTGTGAATCCCCTCTTTCAATTGCACCAACAATGGATCGTTGTATTGCTTCTCTTTGACTTCCACAACAAGCGATGATTCAACCTTATTTCGCACAATTACCCCTCCTTCACTAGAGTCCGTAAGACGAAACCCCAACTAGCCAATCGATGAACTTCCTTGGCCAATGGCCTTTGATATGCCTCCAAGTGTGCTAAGCTACCCATAGATTTTTGGCTAAGAGCATCCGCCATAACATTAGCCTTCCCCGGATGGTATAAAATATCAATGTCATAATTCATGAGTAATTCAAGCCATCTTCTCTGCCTCAGATTCAATTCCTTCTGTTTGAAAATATATTGAAGGCTCTTATGGTCCGTGAATATATCCACATGGACCCGATATAAATAATGACGCCAAATTTTCAATGCAAATACCATCGCCGCAAGTTCTAAATCATGTGTTGGATAGTTCTTTTCATGATTCTTTAGTTGCCTAGAAGCATAAGCGATCACCTTTCCTTGTTGCATTAACACACATCCAAGCCCGATTCTTGAAGCATCACAATATACCACAAATCCATCTATACCCTCTGGTAGAGTCAACACCGGTGTGGTAGTCAATCTTGCTTTCAATTCCTGGAAACTCATTTCACAAGAATCTGACCATTGTAACTTAATTGCCTTCTGCGTCAATATAGTCAATGGAGAGGCAAGAGTAGAAAACCCCTCCACAAACTTTCTGTAATAACCAGCTAAGCCTAAAAACTGCGAATCTTTGTTGGAGTTGTAGGCCTCGGCCAATTCTTCACAGCTAAAATTTTCTGAGGATCAACCTTAATTCCCTCACTAGAGACTACACGACCCAAGAATATGACCGATTCAAGCCAAAATTCACACTTTGAAAACTTTGCATATAATTGGTGTTGATGTAGGGTTTGTAGAACTACCCTGAGATGATCGGCATGGTCCTCTCGACTTCGTGAATATACAAGAATATCGTCAATAAACACTATCACAAAGGAGGCGAGGAATGGCTTAAAACTCGATTCATAAGATCCATGAAAGTTGCTGGGGCATTTGTTAGCCCAAAAGACATCACCAAAAATTCAAAGTGCCCATATCGGGTCCTAAAGGCTGTTTTTGGAATATTCCGCTCCCTGATCTTCAATTAGTGATACCCGGATCGTAAATTAATTTTGGAGAAGTACCTAGCACCTTGCAATTGGTCAAACAAGTCATCTATCCTTGGCAATGGGTACTTAGTCTTGATTCTTACCTTATTAAGCTGCCAATAGTCAATACACATTCTCAGTGACCCATCTTTCTTTCTTACAAAAAGGACTGGTGCGCCCCAAGGCGACACACTCGGCCGGATAAAACCCTTTTCTAAAAAATCTCTTAATTGTTCCTTTAACTCTTTCAATTCTACCGGTGCCATTCTGTAAGGTGGAATAGATATAGGATGCGTGTCTGGCATCACATCAATCCCAAAATCAATCTCCCTATCTGGTGGGATCCCAGGGAGTTCATCTGGAAAGACTCCCGGAAATTCATTCATAATAGGTACAGACTCAAGTGTAGGTGCCTCAGCATCGGTGTCCGTAACCCGGACCAAATGGTAAATACACTCCTTGTTGATCATTTTCGTGGCCTTAAGGTAAGAAATAAAACTACCCTTAGGCACTACAACATCACCCTTCCACTCAATAACTGGCTCATTTGGAAATTCGAACCTAACAGTTCTGGTTCGGCAATCAAGCTTGGAAAAACATGAATAAAGCCAGTCCATCCCCATTATCACATCAAAATCAACCATTCCCAATTCAATGAGATCGGCCATGGTACCCCTACCACGCAACGTGACAACACAATCCCTATAAACTCGCGCGGCCAAAATAGACTCACCAACCGGAGTAGATACAGAGAACGGCTCATAAAGCTGTTCTGGTTCTATCCCAAATTCCATAGCAACATAAGGTGTGACATATGACAAAGTGGAATCAGGATCAGTAAGAGCATATACATCCTGAGATCGGACGGTCAATATACTTGTGACAACATCTGGAGAAGCTTTCAATTCCTGACGCCTCCGCATAGCGTAAAATCTGCTGGGTCCTCCCAAATTCTGTGCACCACCCCTAGCTACACCACGCCCTGCGGGTGCTAGGGTGCCTCAAGCTGGAGGTGTTGTGGATGTAGTAGCTATAGAATTAGCTGGTTATGCTGCACCTATGCCCATATTTCGGTGGGACGAGCGGCAATATCTCTGAATGTGATCCCTCACACCACACCCATAGCATACTAGTAGGTCCATGAAGCAGGACCCAAAGTACATCCTCCCACACTTAGAGCATGGAAGCCTCTGCTGCTGAAACCTTCTATCGGGCCGACCCTACTGGTGGGGTCCCATGTTGCCCTGACTGGGCCTAGATGCCTTTGCACCCATCGAAGACTGGATGAATGATTAGGATGGTCCTGTCAACCCTCCCCTGATTGCCGACCTACCACCACCACCGGAAGAATCACCAAAGTTGCCCGCAGATCGGGCCTTGCTACTACTTTCACGCTCCATTCTATTCTTCAATTTGCGGGTCTCTATGGCTTGAGCAAATGCCACCATCTTACCATAGTTCATATCGGAATTCAAGGCAGCTGTAGAGGCCTCATTGATAACCAAGGGGCTAAGGCTTTGTACAAACCGGTGCACTCTAGCCTCCATAGTAGGCAACATGTGAATAGCATACTTGGACAGGTGCTCAAACTCCATATGGTACTCCCACACATTCTTAATACACTGCTTCAGGCTTTCGAATTCGGCGGCACAGGCTGCCGTAGTTTCGACAGGCAAGAAATGATCCATAAAGGCATTTGTGAACTCACCCCACCTTGTCGGAGGGCTTCCCTCCTCACGAGATTCCTCCCACAACTCAAACCAAGAATAGGCCACCCCTTTCAGGCGGTAGGAGGCCAGCTCTACTCCCACCGTCTCTGTAGCATGCATAACCCGGAGAGTTTTGTGCATCTTATCAATGAAGTCCAGGGGGTCTTCCTCGGGATCAGTACATGTAAACACTGGAGGATCTAACTGAAGAAACTTGTTCACCCTGGAACTAGTAGATTCCCCTGGATGACTGGAAGAAGTAGGCCTGACACTCGATCTCTGGGCGTGAAAAGCAACTATCTGTGTCAACATTTGTATGGCTCCCCTAAGATCAACATCAGACACACCAGAATCGGAAGATGGAGCTGGAGGCGGAACTGGAATATCACTTGGAGGAAATGTTGCACCTTCAGTAGGTGTAGGGACAGGTGCAGTCTGATCAGCTGTGGTAGAATCAGGTAGCGTAGTAACTGGGGGAATATCCTCACCCATCGGGTGCTCACACGCATCATCAAATATAGGATCAACTACCACTCCCGGGATGACATTGGCTCTTTGGCCAGTTCTTGCCTTCTTGTTAGGTGCCATGTACTGAAAATTAGAGCAACTCAGGAGTTAAAGGAGGAACAATCTTACAACCGACTTTATCGCACAATCAAGAACATGAAAGAATGGTATTATTCTTAAATGCCCATGTAGCATCCTAATTATACATGTGGTCGACAACACACTGATAATAAGGACTCTACTAGACACGGCTCCGAGACATCCTAGGACACTTTAAAACCTTAGGCTCTGATACCAAGTTTGTCACACCCCAAAACCGAGGAGCGCGACCGGCGCTCAATCGAGTGTACTCGACCGAGCAAGCCTGTTAGATTTTCTTCTACCCAAACTCATCCATGCTTGAAGATAATACATATTTTCATTAATTAAACAAAAAGGTGATCATATCAAAAATACCCATTCATTACCAATAGTTTTCATCATTTTTAAAGTCTCAATTGAGACAAGTGATACAATCACAACATAACATAGTTTGTGTTTCCTAGCACCAATACACAACCCACACTATATCTACGGAGCCTCTATAGTTAAAGAAGAGTACAATGATAATGCCGGCAACAAGGCCCCGGCTATACATCAACCATAATACATAAAGAACAAAAGATACATGACCCCGGGATGAAGTGGGGCTCACCAAGTCAGCTGGGAAGAAGGTGTACTGCTATCATTGATCAATGTCTCCTGCTGTGGAACCACCTGCATCCATTTAAAGATGCAGCACCCCCGGCAAAAGGGACGTTAGTACCGTCGAATAGTACTAGTATGAAAACTAAACACCAATTTAAGAATTTAGAAATACAAGATAATTATGATGAACCGGTGCGGAAATAGAATAATATAGATAACCGTCTCAACCATAGCAAGCTCATTAAAAGCTATCAATAACATTTATAGGATTTAAGATGAGATCCTCTGTAACCATCTTCACACAAAGCGGCCCTGCCGCCTCACCCGATGTATGCAGGTGGAGGTGTACATACAATACCACAACTCTAATCAAGCGGCCCTCCTACCTCACCTCAATGTATGCGGGTGGATGTATAACTACAGTACCAAGAACCTACACAAAGCGGCTATGCCGCCTCACCCCAATGTATGCGGGTGAAAATGCATCAACGATACCAATACCAACACAAAGGGGTTATGCCGCCTCACCCCAATATATATATATATATATATATATATATATATATATATATATATATATATATATATATATATATATATATATATATATGTGTGTGTGTGTGTGTGTGTGTGTGTGTGTGTGTGTGTGTGTGTATATATGTGGGTGGTGGTGCCACAACAATACAAAAACTATACACAAAGCGGTCGTACTGCCTCACCTGAATGTATGCGGGTGGAGGTGCAGTCCCACAATACCATAATCCCTACACAAAGCGGTCATGTTGCCTCACCCCAATATATACGGGGGGAGGTGTATCACAATCACAATCTCTACACAGCTTGGCATAATAACTTTCACATAAATCACGACTTGAAATTGTAACATGTGGATACACAATCCATAGTTTGGAACATATCCTCAATTTATAATGCAATATGATAAGAGCATTTGTAACAAGAATTGAACATATATCTTTATCACAAAACTTATCGGAATACTCGATTTGTAATCAACATCTTGGAACTTACAAGGATAATGGGAATTCCAATTCTTAAAGAAGAGTTTAGCCAACATACCTCACTTGAGCTTCCTTACGCTCTAAATGTTCCGGAATTCTTAGCAACTTCAATCTATTTTAGAAATATAACAAATTGAACCAAAATTAGAAAGATGATCATGGTTCTAGCTCATTTGAACATTTTATCTAGACGGTTTCAAAAATCTATCTTCAGATATTTCTAGCTCAATTAAACCAAAATCTATTTTCAGATAATTTCGAAATTAGTGTTTAGGGTGTAGAATCTTACCTCTAGGATGAAGACCTAGTGAGCTTCCCTTCTTAATCTTCCAAAACTTGAGCAAGAATTAAAGTACAATTAATGAAGAACACCATCTCACTCACTCTTTCTTACTCCAAAATATCAAATTATAGCTCAAAAATGGCCCAAAGAGTATACTAAACGAAATAGGGTCGGGTTTTAAAAATCCAAAAAATGAAGCTTCGGAACAGGTTCTGCGGTCGCATATGTGACCGCATAATGGTTATGCGAACCGCATATCGGTCGCATAATTGGTGTCCAAAACGATCAAAATATTTTTCTGTGTCTGCGGTTACTATGCGGTCCGCATAACTGTTCTGCGGTCGCATAGTGCACCGCATAACAGTTATGCGGTCGTATAGTCGACCGCATAATTGCTTCCAACTGGCCCAATTAACTGCCTCACTCTGCGGCCATTATGCGGTCCGCAGAGTGATTCTGCGATCGCATAATGGACCGCAGAAATGCATTTCATTGCCAAACATTTTTCTTTACTCTCCGGTGCATTGTTCAACCCAAAAAGTACTTCGAAATAAGCCTAGTCCGGAACCATAAAACATTATTTTCTTTTGCAAATTTTACCGGATTTTACACTTTAAGTACTTCAAAATTTTCCAGGGTGTTACACTTATCTTTCTCAATCACTGGAGCCTTCTCTATCACACCCTTGACCTTCCATTCAACACTTGTTGTTGGCTTCTCTTTTTTCACCCCCTTTTCTACATTTATCTCGAACGTTACGGTCTCATTACCCACTCTCAGCATGAGTTTTCTGTCATGTATATATAATATTGCTCTATCCGTTGCTAATAATTGTCTTCCAAAGATTAGGGGTATCTCCTTATCCTCCTCCATCTTCACCACTATAAAGTCTACAGGAAATACAAACTTATCCACCCGCATTAAGACATCTTCCACTATCCCCTCGGGTATTATAGTCGTTTGGTCTGCCAGCTCCAAAGATATTGTTGCAGACCTTATTTCTCTAATATCATTCGCCAGTTTCCTGTAAATAGACAAAGGCATTAGATTAATTGAGGCACCAGAATCACATAAAGATTTATCAAATTTAAGAGTGCCTAAAGAGCAAGGTATGGTAAAACTCCCTGGATCACCACACTTTTGTGGGAGTCTATTTTGCAAGATTGCATTGCAATGCTCTGTGAGCTTGACCACTGAGGTCTCTTATATCTTCCTCTTCTTTGTAAGGATCACCTTTAAGAACTTTGCATAGCTGGCACTTGTGAGAGAACTTCACTGAATGGCAGGTTTTCATTAACTTATCTCAGCATATCTAAAAATCTCTCAAATTACTTGTCCAGCTTTTCTCAATAGAGTTTTTGTGGGAAAGGTAGAGCGGGCATATGCTCGTTCACATCATGTTCCTCTCTTCTTGAAGTTTCCTCTTTCTTCTTTTTGCCAGCTCCCTTCTTGCTTTTTTTTCTTCTTTTCATCTTCAATTTTCAGCTCCTTCCCACTTTCTTTTTCATGTGTCACCTCTTTTTGGATTGGAGTGGGTTCTTTCAACACTTGCCTGCTTCTCAAGGTCACAGCATTTACCGTTTCTTTGGGATTCTTCTCAGTATCAGCTGGCAGAGTATCTGGGATTCTCTCAGACAATATATTTGCAATTTGTCCCCATTGTCTCTCCAAGTTACGCAAACCTGTCCCAAGTTCTTTGATAGCTGCACCATGAGCATCTTATCTCTCATCCATCTTGACAATGAAGGACTTTATCAAATCTTCTAACCCAGACTGAATTGGGTGTTGTGGCTGAAACTGTGAACTCTGCTGATTTTGGAATCCTGGAGCTCCTTATCCCTGAAATCTGGGGTTGTTTGTTGCCATGAATTTGCAGTACCCCCAGGTGAACTCCATGAACAACCGGGGTACTTTTGACCCATTGCATTGAAGTTATATCACTTCCTCCATTGAATCTTGCCACTCATGAGTAGGGTGTCCTCTTCCACATATATCACAGAAGGCTTGAGGCTCATTATGTATTGAAGCTAAGGTCAGCTTCCTTATTTCTTTGGCCACGGCAACAAGTTGTACCTGCACAGATATATTAGTATCAACCTAGTGAACACCAGTTGATCTTCTTCATTCAGCAATCTCAGAGGGCCACTGGTTTGCATATTCAGATACCTCATCTATTATTGTGATTATCTCCTGTGGAGTTATTTTCATCAACGGTCCTCCAGCTGGATTGCTCAATGTTCTACGTGAGGCCAGTGTCAAACCATCCCAAAAGTCCTGGAGTTGCATCCAGACTTCAATTCCGTTGTGTTGACACTTTCGCACAATCTCCTAAAACCTCTTCCAAGCTTCAAACACAGTTTCAGTCTCATTCTGGCAGAAGTTATGGCTTTCTCTTCTAAACCTGCCCGTCTTAGCTGAGGGGAAATATTTAGCAAGAAATTTTCTGGTCATCTCCTCCCATATTCTAATTGATCATTGGGGCAAGCTTCGAAGCCAATGCTTTTCATTATCTTTAAGAGTGAAGGGGAATGCCCTTAAGTAAGCTGCATCTTGTGACACGCCATTGTATTGAAAGGTGTTCATAATCTCCTCGAAGTCCATTAGATTATTGTTTGGATCTTCGTTCTGCTTTCCTTTGAAGACACAACAATTTTGAAGGGTTTGAAGCAACCCTTGCTTCAACTCGAAATTGTAAGCTGCAATTGGAGGAGATCTCACACTTGATAAACTTTGGTTGTAGACCGGTCTAGCATAATCGCCAAGTGGTCTCCCTTGGTCGGGAGCTATGTTTTCAAACTGGTTTGCACCCACGGGCTGATTCTGAGCCATTTTTCGAGCCCTCTCCTCTTCGTAAGCAATTTGTGCATCTCTCATAGCAGCTTTTTTAGCATCCCTTGCAGCTTTCTCTTTGAGTTGGGCTGCCTCCATCGCAGCCAAATCTACATGTCATCATCTCCAGCCATATTTTCTTTGGTTGAGGATTGACCAACCTTCTCTGTATTCTCGGGGAGATTTCTTTCCTTCCTCAACTGTCGCAGTTGTTTCTCGATTTCTGGTTCGTATGGTTGCACTTCTTTCCCAGAAGATTGAGTCATATACCAATCTAACCTATATCCTGCGCATAGTCAAAGAACACCAACCGTAAAAAGAGAAAACAAAAATTTCTTAATTAGAACTACAAACTATTTCAAACACTATTGATTGCCCATCCCCGGCAACGACGCTAAAATATGACGAACGCAAAACACACACTTAAATATGCTAGCTAGTCGAATATAGTAAAACATAAATATCGTATCCACAGGGATTGGAGTTAAATACTATTATCGTAGTTTGTAGCTAGATTGCTATCCAAGATGATCAACAGTTGAGAATTATGTGATTTAAACTAAAATTAACTAAGAGTCTAAACTATTGGCTAATGACAATCAACGCAAGTAATAAGCAAGGAAGGTTATCAATTGGGAGAAGATAGGGCTGATAGGGTAGGTGTAAGACAAATGTTTTGGAACTAACTCCAGATAATTCACTTCTAATGTTCGAGTGAGCCTCTCGAATTCACTTGGTTATTAATTCAATTGTTTAGTAGAAACTCCTCTCTATATTAAGTTTCAACCTCACAAGGTGAATCAATTTAAGCTCGTGATGATATGCAGGAATTCGTAGTGGATTGGTCTTTAGGAGAACCTTTCTCGATTATCCTCCTAACTAGGTTTAATCAACAATTCAACTAGCCTCTTCCTATTACTAAGAAGAATTAATGAACTCAACCAACAAAATATAATGCAAAGATATCACAAGTTAGGTCTCGCTCGATTACATGAACAAGTGAATATAGATGCAACGATTAAAACATCCAAAACGATTCAATACATAAAAGCTAGAGTTAATTACCCACAAAAAAGTATCAATACATCAAACCCTCATGAGAACTACACCATAGATATGGAGTAATTCATCATAACAATGTTTAAATCAAAGGAAAACATAAAACGATCCAAACTCTTGTCTTGAGTGAGGATTGAATGATGAAATCCTTGTGCTTTTGCTTCTCCACCTCCTCCTTAGCTTCCTTAGGTCTAAGATGTGTCAAAAGTCCTCAAAATAATGTTTTTGCATGTATTTATACTAAATAGGGATGGGCCCAAACAAAACCACCTTCTCCCGTGCGAAATAGGATTCCAGCGACTGTGGTGAATTCTTAGAATTTGCTTTTTTCTTGACTTTTTTGAAGTTCAGACGTGGTTCTCAACCCCTGAACGCAATTCCGACTTAATTCCTTGCGCTTTTAGTCTCTATTTAAAGCTCTAATTAGCTCTAATTCATTCTATAATATCTACATCACCCGGAATCACTCCTACAAGGTATAAAACATGCAGTAAGTGCAAAACACTAGCGATTAAAGCTCAAAATCAATTAAAGTGCAGTAATGTAGAGTGCAATAAGCGACTAAAACACGGGATTATAGTCTACCATCATGGCACCGTAAACCAACAAGAATGGGGTGGACCCGGTGCTGGATTTTGAGGTCGTACGGTATGCCCATAGGACTTCGGGCAAGATTTCTCTTCTTTTTCCTTTGGCGTCGGTCAACCTCTTCTTGAGGTTTTGGAGTATGGTTTTGTTCGTGGACTTTGCTTGCCCGTTTCCAATACGGTGATAGGGTGTTGATAGGATCCTTTTGATCTTATGGTCCTCGAAAATCTTGCTCACTTTGCTTCCGACGAACTGTTTCCCATTGTCACACACGATCTCAGCTGACATCCCAAACTGGCATATTATGTGGTCCCGGATGAAATCAATAACATCCTTCTCCTTGACTTTCTCAAATGCCTAAGCTTCCACCCATTTAGAAAAATAGTCAATCATAAATAATATAAATTGAGCCTTAGCGGGCGCCCATGGTAGTGTACCAACGATGTTCATTCCCCATTTCATGAATGGCCAAGGTGACAAGACCGAGTGTAGAAGCTCCCCGGGCTGATGAATCAACGGAGCATGCCTCTGACACTCATCGCATTTTTGCACCAACTCCTTTGCGTCCTTTTCCATGTCAATCTATTATTAACCGACTCTGATTACCTTTTGGACCAGTGATACAGCGCCCAAATGATTTCCACAGGTGCCATCGTGGACTTCCCTCAAAATATACTCGATATCTCCCGGTCCTAGACATATTACGAGTGGGCCATCGAACGTTCTCCTGAACAAGGGGCCGTCATCGGACAAGTTGAACCAGGATGCCTTTGTACGCGGAGCTCTCGATTCCTTAGGATTCGAGGGCAGTTTTTCGGTCATCAGATATTCTAAATATTTATTTCTCCAGTCCCAGGTTAGGCTTGTTGAGTTTATCTCGGCGTGTTGCCACGCCCTAAACTCAGGAGGGCTCGACCAGCGCTCAAATGAGAGAACCCGGCCGAGCAAGCCTATTAGACTTCCTTCTACCCAAACTCATCCATGAATAAAGAGGAGATGTACTCCATTAATCAATCATTGAAAAGATTTTATTAGTAACTTCCTTTTCATTCCTATTAGTAGCTTCATTCATAATTTCCAAAACATTACGAGTTTATAGAATTAATGAAAAACATAATTTCCAAGTACCAACATTTTTATTTCAATTCCCAACATCAACCATAACCCACAACCTGTCTACGGAGCCTCTAGGTACAATAGAAGAGTAATAAGGAAATACCGGCAACAAGGCCCCGGCTATACCTCAAAACACTGTGCATGAGAAACAAAAGATACATGACCCCGAAATGATTAAAGATGCAGCGCCCCCGGCAAAAGGGACGTTAGTACTGTCGAATAGCACTAGTATGTATAGGTAAAAATCCTTTTTCAAAATAGAATGCCCATATAAGAAAAGGCAACACATAGAAACAGCAAGTCACAATCAACAATATCCAAACGTCCAGTTAAAACATAATAATTTTCAAAATACGAACTTCATATATAAATTTGGTTGGGAGATCATTAGTACCGATATACCACCGTCTTTGTTAGCACAGAGTCCGATCATGCCCGATCGGCTAGGCCATCTCCCCACGAACAATGTGGTTTGACATGTGATGCGAAAGAAAGTTGTTACCAAGAGTAGTACCACCATATGCGCAATATGGCGTCTGATCTCCACCCGATCAGCTAGGCCGTCTTCCCACATATGTCGTGCGGGTTGACTTTTCCAATCCACAAAGGTTCCTGTTTCATCCCAATTAAGGGGAATAATATCACAATCCACCCCTACACCGGCATGTGTAATTTCAGGTGTGGGCCTTATGACCCACCCTTCCTCGGTATTGCTAATGATGCTCCCAAAAATAGTTTTGATTTGATTTGCAAACAGAAATATCATAAATACAATTGTACTCACCTCAACATCTTTCACATTGTATGAATTCTCATTAGTATTTCCAGTCATTCACAACGACAATATTTCCTTGGCTCATTAGGCCATTCACAAGATTCTTTATTTCTGGCACGATGGCCGTATTTCATATTCCACACTTTCACCTCTTTCAATTTCAAAGATCACCATCAAGCATCAACATATATGATATTTTAGAAATCATATACTTCAAATCCATTTGAAATGGAAGCTTCAAACACAAATGGTTTCTTCCCAAAGAATGAAGCATATCAACCAACAATAGAAACACACATGAAAAATCATAAACAGTCAATATACCATTTACTCTTGCAATACTCTCCCCCATAAATGACAATGTACAATTTCAACACATGAGTATATGGAACTCGAATCACACTTGATATATTTATAAATCAAAGCATTAGTTAAAGCAGCCACTAATGGGCATGAATTTAGTACAAAATCTTTTAGACAATTCTATCTTTCATTGAAACACGACTCAAAGCCATAACCTTTTAATACGCAACCCACACTTTGAAACTTACAGAAACATTATGGAATTCAATGCCAAGAGAGAAAGTTTAGCCAACATACCTCAATTGCGCTTCTTTAGACTCTACAATTTTCCGGAACCCTTAGCAACCTCAATCTAATTTAGCAATATACAAATTGAACCCAAAATTAGAAAAACGTTCATGGTTCTAGTTCACTTCTTATTTTTCCCACACTCTTTATCACATGCATGCAAGATAAACAACCCTCACACCCATGGACCATCTTATTAATACCCCCATTATAGCTATGTTTGAAATTAAGAGTTGGGGTGATAAAGTCTTACCTTTTTGGATGAAAAATTTGGTACTCTACTTGAATATTTCCAAGCTTTGAGTGATTGTTGAAGATTAATTGGTGGTAATTAGACCCTCCCTCTAGAATCCTCTCTCTCACACACTAGAAATATGAGAAATGAGCTTCAAAATGGACTAAATGGGTGTTTTAACAGAATGGGGGTTGGGTTTTAAATTAAGAAAAATGGTGCCCCGACACAGGTCTGCGGTCGCATATGCGACCGCATAATGGTTATGCGGTCCGCAAAGTGACCGCAGAAATGGCCCTCAGGGGCCAGAACTTATGGCCCAGGTATGCGACCAGTATGCGGTCCGTATACTCGTTCTGCGGTCGCATAATGCACCGCAGAACTCCGTCCGCAAAAACTCAAGAGGGATTATGCGATCGATATGTGGTCCGCATATCGATTATGCGGTCGCATAATCGACCGTAAAACTGACCTCAAGTTGACCAAACTTACTGCTTCACTCTGCGGCCATTATGCGGTCCGCAGAGTGATTATGCGGCCGCATAATGGGCCGCAGAAATGCGTTCTTCTGCGAAACATTTTCCTCTCAGTCCTTAGGGTACTGTTCAATCCAAAAAGTCCGAACCGAACCGCGGCGAGCAAGATCGCCGCGAAGAATTTCTACTAATATAACGTAGGGATCTATCTTGGCACCACGAAACCCCGAGTTTTTGGTTTAAATTTTTACGGGTCCTTACATGTGTCCTACCTCCACTACCGATCTCATGAGTTGTACGACTGTCCCCGAGTTAAGCACATTATCGTCGACTGACGATCCCAAGTTAGCAAGAGCATCGGCCTCACTGTTTTGATCCCAAGGTACATGTTGTAGAGTCCATTCCTTGTACCGGTATAGCGTTACCTGTAGTTTATACAAGTATCTTTGCATTCTCTCCTCTCTGACTTCAAACGTCCCATTAACTTGGTTCATCACAAGGAGGGAGTCACACTTAGCTTCGATCACCTCTGCCCCCAAGCTTTTGGTCAGCTCGAGACCTGCAATTATGGCCTCATACTCGACCTCAATGTTAGTCAATTTTACAGTTCTAATAGATTGTCTAACTACATTACCTGCCAGTGACTTCAATACGATGCCAAGTCCGGACCCTTTTGCATTCGAGGCACCGTCCGTAAAGACAGTCCAGATTGGAAATCCCCGAGTTCAACAACAACTCTCTTTCGACCTCATGTATTGGGCTGGCATAAAATCGGCCACGAAATCCGCCAAGATTTGGGATTTGATGACGGTCCGGGGTAGATATTCGATATCGTACCCGCTGATTTCCACAACCCATTTGGCTGGTCGTCACGAGAGTTTGGGTTTATGCATTATGTTCCTCAATGGGTAAGTAGTTACAACACATATGGGGTGAAATTGAAAGTATGGTCGCAGCTTTCTATAAGCTCTTAGCAAAGTGGGAGCCAATTATTCTAGGTGAGGATACCTAGTTTCGGCCTCGCCTAGAGTCCTGCTAACATAATAGATTGGAAATTGCATAACTTTCTCTTCCCGGATCAGGACACCGCTTACCGCTATTTCGGATACTGCTAAGTACAGGTACATTTGTTCTTCTGTCTTCGGAGTATGAAGCAGAGGTGGGCTCGAGAGGTACCGCTTGAGTTCCTCCAAGGCATGATGGCACTCCGGGGTCCATGAGAAGTTATTCTTTTTCTTCAACAACGAAAAGAACCGATGGCTCTTGTCAGAGGACCTTGAGATGAATCGACCCAAGGCAGTTATGTGCCTGGTAGACCTTTGAATGGCTTTGACATTATCCACAAGAGTGATGTCTTCAATGGCCTTGATCTTATCGGAGTTAATCTTGATTCCCTAGGTGGACACCATGAATCCGAGCGCGCATTTCTTCGGGTTCAGCTTCATATTGTACTTCTTCAGTATGTTGAAGATTTCCTGCAAATGTTTTAAATGGTCTTCTACTCACAGGGACTTAACTAACATGTTGTCAATATAAACCTCCATCGATTTTCCTATTTGTTCTTCGAACATCCAATTTACTAGGCGTTGGTAAGTGGCACCGGTATTTGTTTAGTCCAAATTGCTTTGTATAGCAGTAGGTACCGTACTTAGTGATGAAGGACGTTTTTCCTGATCGCCCGGGTCCATCCAAATTTGGTTGTACCCGGAATAGGCGTCAAGAAAATTGAGGATCTCTTGGCCGGTCGTCGCATAGATCATGCGATCGATGTTAGGCAAAGGGAAAGAGTCCTTGGGGCATGCCTTATTCAAATCTTTATAGTCTGTACACATTCTTAATTTATTCCCTTTTTAGGGACTACCACTACGTTTTCTAACCAATCTGAGAATTTTACCTCCCGTATCGATCCTATTTTAAGGAGTTTAGATACCTCGCCTTGGATGAATGCATTTTTGACTTCGGACTGAGGTCCCCACTTCTGTTTGACCGGATGGAACTTCGGGTCCAGGCTTAGCTTGTGAGTGGTTTTTTCCGGGGGGATTCCTGTCATATCAAGGTGGGACCAAGCGAAATAATCTATGTTAGCTATGAGGAATTTAACGAGTTCTTTCCTGAGCTAGGGATTTAACCACGTGCCCAGGTATACCTTTTGATTGGGTAAGTGATTGGTCAGTGTGACATGTTCTAGTTCTTCGACCATCGATTTTGTGGCGTCGGAATCATCGGGCGATATAAAGGACCTGGGAACCCCATAGTCATCATCTTCATCGGTCCCCTGCTTCTCCGGTTGGGTCGGGGCCGATGTTGGTAATTGCTATTTAGCTTCTTCCTCGGTGACCGAACCGGACCTATTGTCATTGTAAGTGTGGACATTAGGATAACCTCTTCGACCGCGAACATTTTCTTTGCAGCTGGTTTTTCTCTATATACTATTTTAATCCCTCTTAGCATAGGGAATTTTAACACTTAGTGCAAAGTCGAGGGTACTTCTCTCATGTTGTGGATCCATGGCCTCCCGAATAGAGCATTGTACCTCATATCTCCTTCTATTACATAGAACTTGGCTTCCTGAACGGTCCTAGCCATATTCACCGGTAACGTTATTACCAGTGCATCATTGTGGGGATGCATGATCCCTTCAGCGTCCTCATCATTGAAAGATAAGGTTCCCTCCGGCATGTAATCCTGAGTACATTTTTCCCATGTGATGGATACTTTGGTGCGCTTTAGCATCAACACCTAGGGAACATCGACCCCACCGATCATCATATTAATGACGTGCTGAGGTTTCTCCTGCTCGATCTATTTATTAGAGTCTCTATTCCTGAAATGATTCTTGGCTCGATCGCTCAGGAACTCTCGGAGATGTTCATTGTTGAATAGTCGGGCTACTTCCTCTCTCAATTGTCGGCAATCCTCTATTCTGTGGCCGCGAGTGCCATGATATTTGCACATTAGGTGAGGATCCCTTTGGGCTGGATCGGACTATAAAGGTTAAGGCCATTTGGTATCTTTGATGTGCCCGATGGCGGATACGACGGCGGCGGCGTCGATGTTAAAGTTGTACTCCGAAAGCCTTGGCGCTTCCTTAGGCTCGATGGGCTTGTCGAAACTGTTTTTGCTCATGAGTCCACGGTTGTTTTGACCTCAATCACTCCTCCTTTCACTTCTCATGGGGTTTCTCCAGATCCATTACCTCTTCGGTCCCCATTTGTATGGTTGATAACGATCCCTGCTTGATCTCGATTCTTGATCAATGTCTCTCTTGACTCTGTCGATGGCTCTAACGGGACAAACGGACCCGAAAGGGGCCCCAACTTGATCATCTTCGACCCTGGTTTTTGATTGATACCGGTTATGCATGTCGGCCCAAGTGACAGCCAAATATTCTACCAGATTTTGTTTTAGCTGCTGTGAAGCCAACGAGCTTCGAACATTGAGTCCCAGGGTGAAGGCCTGAATTTCCCAATCATCTGCGACCGGAGGCAGGACCATTCGTTCCATTTGAAACCAGGACACGAATTCTCTGAGCATCTCATTATCATTCTGTTTCACTTTGAAAAGGTCTGACTTCTTGGTCTCGACCTTGATAGCCCCGGCCTGTGCTTTCACGATGGAATCTGCAAGCATAGCAAACGAGTCAATAGAATTAGGAGGCATGTTGTGATTCCATATCATAGCTCCCTTTAATAGAGTTTCCCCAAACTTTTTTAATAGGACATACTCGATCTCGTCATCATCCAAGTCGTTCACTTTGATGGCGCATGTGTAGGATGTCACATGCTCATTTGGGTCGGTCGTTCCGTTGTACATAGGAATCTATGGCATGCAGAAGTTCTTAGGGATCGGTTTCGGAGCTGCGCTCGGAGGGAATGGTTTTTGAACAAACTTCTTAGAATCCAGGCCTTTTAAGGGTCAGCACTGATGAACAAGAAAAAGAGCTAATAACAGAGAAAATAATAATATATTACTTTTAAATGCGTGTTACAATACACCTTTATGAAATATCAGACCCCCTTTATATAGTAAGCGAGTCCCACTCAAGTTACAACTCTATAAAAGGTAAAAATCTTCTAATTAACTGATTGTCGGTCCCCTATCGATACGTGCCGAGATCCCCGCCGTGATATCCAGTTGGTCACAGGTATCTCGGTCTTCTGTTGGCCGTGTTTGATTAACAAACAATGTTCTTCGAAGTCATTCAAGGCTAGGACCGATCCCGAACCATGACTCTGATATCCTCGAGGATGGGCATCATGCCCCCGGACTACGAATCGATGAGACCTTTGCCTCGATTCCGGCCCCTCGTTATTATGTCTCGAGATTGGCTTATCATGTCGAGGACCGGGATGTACAGAGAGTCCGATTTTACCCGCATACAACTACCTCGTGTGGGGATTTTGGGGTCATGACACTTATCCAAAGGTTCGAAACATGGCGAATAACATCAAAACAATGAATCGATGATCAAAATCATTGTTTTAACTTTCAAACCTTCAAACTTTGCCGAACGCGTCTTATCGCTCTTGGACAAACCGGTTCACAAAAAAAATTCACGCACAAGTTCCAATCAATACAATGAACCTATACAAGGTCCCGGAACTCTTCCCAAAGTAAGATAACACCAAAGTACACTCTAAATCAAACTTAGCAATTTTCAAAACCTACAAAATGCATGCTTCTGATAATAAGGACTGAATCAGTCATGCCCCGAACTTGGGGGGCGAGACCGGCACCCGGTGCCTCACCTATCTTTGCGTACCAACTTGTGACTAAGGGACTCTGAACATATAATGTGATACTTTAGCCATGGGCCACATTGCAAGAAAATTTGTGAACGCTGACTAAACACCAATATAAAGCTGGGTCGACAAGGCCGTCATAACTACTACAGCTGGCAAACCAACAAAATATACATACAAGGCTTATAAGCCCAGCATACTGCACTAACTGACAGTATATGTCTACAAGCCTATACTGATGGATGTACTATGATCGGAACAGGGCCCCGACCTATCTATAACATATATATATACATATATACACAAGATGTATGTAAAACTCTAGACCCGACAACTCCGAAAGACGCGGAGCTTACCGATCAAGCTAAACTCGGGAAACACCTACTGAGGAGATCTACTCGTCTGTCTGTCTGAACCTGCATGCATGAAATGCAGCATCCCCTGCAAAAGGGACGTTAGTACGAAATAATGTACCGAGTATGTAAGGCAAAAGAATAACTGAAAGCTGAAACTGAACTGATAATATAATAACTGAAAGTAACTAGAATCAAAGATAATCTGAAGATATGCTTACCTGCTGATACTGACTCAACTCTCTCAATATAGTAAGTAAAATAGTTGTCCGGCCTTATAGGGCTCGGTATATATAACTGTTCTGCCGTAGTAGGCTCGCTCATAGGAGCTCATCCATACTAGGCTTTGTATCTCGGCCATTCTAGGCTCGCTCATAGGCACTCAGACACAGTAGGCTCAGTATATAACTTACCATCTGATTGGAGGTTGCCCAATAGGGGCCTGTCCATCGATTATAGCTCGATGGTGGTGAAAATACTATAATACTATATATATATATATAGACCCTTTGCTCTCTTGACTTGAAGAAGACAATACTCAATGGAATATAAAGTCCCGATAAAGGAGAATACTATAACTTATGAGTCTAGGATAGTGAATATAAATTCGGGAGTATGAACTTCTCTTTATGCCTCATTATCAAACACATGTAATTACGAGATCATGCCAAAATGAAGGAAGGGCTTAGCCTTAAAATACCTAAGCCGATTCTCTTGACAATCCCTATAACACACGTCAATTGCGACAAATCACATAACGGCGGATCGAAGTAGAGAAAAATTTCATATGATATTCTTGAGAAAGATTGCACCGTAATCCCTTAGAATCACCAATCTCACGCTTTATCATATCATGAAGTTTCAAGCAAATTGCTTGAACTCCATCCGTATGCTTAACATCACCAAACAAATATCTCATTAAGCTTAGCATCATACTTTAAATGATATTAGAAGATCTCTCAAAGTTAGGAGCTCCACCCGTTACCTTGTTGAAGATTTCATATAAGCTCTTTGTTGAATCTCTTAATCCATCTCCCTTTAGTGAATTAGGAAGATTGAATTTTTTATCTTATTGAGTGGGCCCCACTTGAATGACTCATCCTTGCCTAAAGGCCTCTAATTAGGCGACCTTACCACATAATTCAAGAGTCATTATATAGGCATAGTGGGCTGCCACGTTGGGCTTCAAGAATTTTATCCAAAATGACTTAATTAATTTCCAATTTTCTTAATTAACTTTGTAATTCCCCACTAATCCAACAATTAACCAATTACCCACATAATTAAGAATTATCTCAAATTACTTAAAATACTACTCACTTTTAACACACCTTATACACCTTACTATCATGGTCATGTGGTACCTTATAGGGTACTAGTCCATAAATACGGGGTATTATAGCTTGGACCGTATTTTATCCCAAATTGCCAAACTTCGACGAAACTTATTTTCTTCGATTTGCTTACCCTCTCTCCTTCATGAATTTACTCATCACTTGTTTGAAATAGCATAATTCTTATAATCTCAAAATAACCTCATCCCCGAACTTACGTTGATTAACTTACGACGAAACTTTAACGTACGAAAATGCGGGATGTAACATCTCATTTTCCGAACTTCCATCAATTTGCTTATGGCGTACTTTCACGTACAAAAATATGGGGTGTAACAGAATTGCTCCCGAACAATCCGATACTCAACCCAAACATACGTCGAAGTCCGAAATCACCTTGCGAACCTATAGGAATCTTCAAATCCCAATTCCGAGGTCGTTTACCCCAAAAGTCAAACTTTGGTAAACTCCTCGAACTTAAAGCTTCCGAATTGAGAATTATTCTTCCAAATCAACTTTGAACTTCTCGAAAATCAAAACCAACTGTACGTGCAAGTCATAATACATATGGTGAATCTACTGAAAGTATTAGGCCGCCAAATGACATGCTAGAACTCAAAAAGACTGATCGGGTCGTTACATTCTCCCCTACTTAAACATACGTTCGTCCTCGAACGTGCCAAGAACCATTTCAAAGTTGCCAAAATCACTGTATAACTCCTCCTGCACCTACATGTGCCTTCATAATCCATATAAGCACATTATCTCAACCCTGACGGAGGATCCTTCATGCTACCCTAGTCCACGAGCCTTAGAACCAAATTCCAACATCCAAAATTTCCTATAAGATGCAATTCCTTGCATAAATACACCGTATCAATATCCACAAGTTGTACCAAAACATACATAAGTCGCAACCACACGACACACCGCATAATTCATATGCCCATAGTAATATCTTCAAATCAAACCCCAACCCGTTATCGGTAATATACTTCATGACGCATAAAAATCATGCTCCAAACCTTGCAATACTGCAACAATGAAAGAGAGTGCAACTCTCATAACCACCCATCAAATAAATAAACTATGGGTTTCTAGCGATCGACAAGAATCATTTCCGCATCCTGAACAAATTAGATGTATCCTCCCTCCAACATACATTATGCAAATCAGTTTACACTGATTCCAGATCCAACAACCTTGTCTCACCTAGCACAAGCTGCTCGGGCAATAAGATACATCAAACACAATCTAAAATCTCATACGAAGTAATAAATGCACCAATAAGCCACAACTCGAATATGACAAACAAGGAAAGCGAACCCGAGTTTAGAACTATCCAGCCTGCATAACGAATAAAACAACTAAACAAAAGCTTTGAACCTATCCCACAAATGAGAAGTAAAACTCGATCAGGGAATCGTACACAGCATATTACCGTTCCGGTGTGAAACCCGATCAAAATATCATATTCATAGCGACGTGCCACTCGATCCATACATAATCAATTTGCATGGAAATGCCCATTGAGCCAAAATGCTCATACTCACTAGAAACATGTATAACAACCACATATATGCCAAGTGCATAATCATAACCCTGGGGAGACGGATAGCATCATGCACTACAAAATCCCAAGCACGACTAAGGTACAATAAACAAATCAGCATCTCAAAAACCATCTCGCTCATATAACACCACAAGACTACACATGATCACAACACACAAGTGAATAATCAAGTCGCCTCACCACCCACATTGCACAAAAGAGTAACACATTAAATAGACGACGACAAAAATAACATTCACCACACCCGAAGACTCGTCCATAGACAAATGAAGTGTTGCATAAACATATTTGTTCTGGTGTAGAGTATACCTTCACATTAGGCCCGCCAATGGACCTCTAAACTGATTCCGAACATCTCAAAATAGGTAACTGTCACGCCCCAACCTCGGGGAGCGCGACCGGCGCTCAATCGAGTGAACCCGATCGAGCAAGCCCAGTAAACCTTTCCTACCCTACTCATTCATGATCCAAAAAAGAGAATGTGTCACCATTTGTAAAACAGGGGAGAGATCAGTTATATAAATATATAAACGTTGCTTGTCCATTTTTCATTATATACATTATGCCATAGTTAAGTTTTCAAAATACAACTTGGTCCATTGACCACTCCGATACTTGTACACGACCCACATAAACGTCTACGGAGCCTCTAAGGGTACCAAAGAGAAACATGACAATGCCGGCAACAAGGCCCCGGCTATACCTCAAAATATGAAAACTTATACAAAATAAGGACTACATGACCCCATGAAGAAATGGGGCTCACCAAGACTGCTATGATGAGTGAAAGGGAGAGCACCACTATCTACGATCAGCGCTATTTGCGATGGAACCACCTACATCCATTCAAAGATGTAGCGCCCCCGGCAAAAAGGACGTTAGTACTGTCGAATTGTACTAGTATGTAAGGCAAACACTAATCTTAGTAGAATGAACAATGAAACAAAGAGAAGGCAGTCATAACAATCAATAAGTACTTCACAGAAATATAAAGAATCACCAAGTAAGGATCACATAATTTCCAATTCAATCTTTCCATCTTTTTAGGTTAATAATCTTTAGTGCCAAAGCCACAACTCACAATGCCACCGTGTTTTTACACGGAGTCCAGTCTCGGCCCGACCGGCTAAGCCATCTCAAGTGAGACATATCCATATCCACAATGTAAATCAATAGTTCCAACACAAATGCCACCATGTGTACAGCATGGCATCCGATCTCGACCCGATCAGCTAAGCCATCTCACTTGAGACATATCCTCTTTCAATTCCTCACTCAATTCACATCTCTTTCCCATCTTTCGTTACATGGCACAAACAACCTCATTTATTAAGTAGTTCTTGGCACTTAGGCACATTTTACAATTCAAGTCTTTTCCTTTTTATTCGTTCAAATAACGTCATCATTCATGTCGATAAGTACCATCACATAAGGCATTGCACACATAAGGGAATGAGCTTGGAAAATCATAGTTACGTTCTCAAATAGCATGATGACATGGTAAACATCTAAAACAATTAGGGAACATGAATCTTTCAACCCAACACATTAAGGCAAACAATTCTAGTAAGATCAAGTCGGAACTTACACCAATTATCCGGCCACCAGGAGTTCGATTCTAGGAAGAAAAGAGTTAGCCATACATAACTCAATTGCGCTTCTTTAGATTCTATAATTATCCGGAACCCTTAGCAACCTCAATCTATTTTAGCAATATATAAATTGAACCCAAAATTAGGAAAACGTTCATGGTTCTAGTTCACTTTTCCACACTCCTTTACCACACATGCATGCAAGATAAACAAACCTCATACCCAGGGACCATCTTATTAATTACTAAATTTCAGTATAAGTTTCAAAAGTTTAGGGCTTGGGTATAGATTCTTACCTCTAGGATGGAGGCCTAGATTGCTTTCCTTGATAATCTTCAAAGTTTCTAGCAAGAATTGAAGAATAATTGATGAGGATTACTTTCTCACTCTAAGGATCCCTCCCTCACTCTATAGTATCAAAAAATGAGCTCAAAATAGACAAAATGGGGTGTTTTAACGAAATGGGGGTCGGGTTTTAAATTAAGAAAATGGGTGCCCCGACACAGGTCTGCGGTCGCATATGCAACCGCATAATAGTTATGCGGTCCGCAAAGTGACCGTAGAAATGGCCCTCAGGGGCCTGAACTTTCGGCTCAGGTATGCGACCAGTATGCGGTCTGCATACTTGTTCTGCGGTCGCATAATGCACCATAGAACTCCCTCCGCAGAAACCCAAGAGGAATTATACGATCGATATGCGATCCGCATATCGATTATGCGGTCGCATAATCGACCGCAAAACTGACCTCAAGTTGGCCAAACTTACTGCTTCACTCTGCGGCCATTATGCGGTCCGCAGAGTGATTATGCGGCCACATAATGGGCCGCAGAAATACGTTCTTCTGCGAAACATTTTCCTCTCAGTCCGTAGGGTACTGTTCAACTATAGTAATGCAGGAATCTATCTTGGCACCACGAAACCCCGAGTTTTGGTTAAAAATTTTATGGGTCCTTATAGTAAGTATCCTTTGAAGATCGACAGAGACCCCATTCATGATACATACAAACAATTGCCAAATCCTGAACAAAATTCCACAGTTTGCAACCACAGGAATAGTGCTTTTCTCAGACATAAAATCTCCGATCCGCGACAGTACCAGAATCTTTGTACATGACCTCAATCTTTACTACTTAAATGACTAATGCGCCATACCTACATAATCATCCTATGGGAGATGCTCCCAAAACCTACCGCACCAGGTAACAAAATCTGTACATCAATGGTCACCGACCATGCTATTTGTTTCGTGTTATCCAGGCATATGCAAATCAATATACAAGACTTCCTCCACAAAACAGACCATTCCACGGTGACAATAGAGTAGCACGAGCATAATATGAACACCTGAAATATCCCCCCTCCCTCGAGCTCGTGACATATTTGTCAAAATTGAACTGCAACCTAATCTTTCAATCCCAATACCATACCGCTCACTGCACCTATCATACTATTATGCGAGAGTACAAGAATATTGTAATAATTCCTAAACCTCCAGAAGATTAAACATTTCATCAATTGGAAAAACTTATTTCAAAAGAAAATCACAACACGCAACAAACTGCCAATAACCATAGAAGACACAAACCTCAAGTCATGGCCTAAACCGTCATAACTCTTTCAGAACCAGTTTGCACATAACCAAACCATTAAATTGAGTCTTCTAAATCAATCGAGTCACACAGACTTCCAAACCCACAAGTATAACCACAAAACACCTGCATAGCCTTATCAAACCGAAGGAACTGGTCATTTTCCTTAGCATGCTTATCCAAGATACTGCTAAATTGAACCCACTTCTTCAGATTTAATCTTGATCATTTTGTATAATAGCACCCCGGTACCCCTTTTTATGCTTCACACGTGTGTGTTTATGATTTTATGACTTACGGGGTTGGTTAGTTTCGTTCTGGGAAGCTTTCATGTTGTTTTAGACTCCTAGATTCTTGACTTAGAAGTTTAACTTTGAAATGTTAACCAAACTTTGACTTTTGTGAAAACGACCCTGGAACTGTATTTTGATGGCTCCGATACTTCGTATTATTATTTCGGACTTGGGCGTATGCCCAAAATTTAGACTTGGGTGGAAGTTTGGTTTGGAGCACCGAGGGCTCGGATGAGTTGCAGACATGTATCAGAGTGTTTGGGATTGAAATCAGAAATCTAGTGAGCAGCAGCCTCTGGTGTCGCATTTGCAAGCACCTAGTTCGCAATTGCGATCTTACCGGGGGGATCAAGTATCGCAATTGCGATACCTGGCTCGCAATTGTGAAGTAGCTTCAGGTAGAGGGTAGTTCGCATTTGCAACAAAACAGTCGCATTTGCGATGGACACATGCTTCACAAATGTGAAGCCAGAGTCGGAATTGCAACATCCTCATAGGACTGATAGTGGCCGCATTTTTAAGAAATATTTCGCAATAGCGAGGGTTTGTAATTGCGAACCCATGTCGCATTTGCGACATCTGTAGCTGATCAAAAGGGCTGGAAGTTGGGATTTAATCTCTCATTCTCACATTTTTGAACCCTAGACTCGGTAGGAGGCGATTTGGAGAGGAGATTATCACCTACAAACATTTGGTAAGTGATTCTAATCTATTTCTAATCATATTCCATCAACATATCTTTGATTGTAACATCAAAATCATGTGAATCATAGTGAACATTTGTGAAACTTTGTTAAGCTTTTTTAAAATAAGAAATTGAGTTTTGAAAGTCGATTATGACTCTGATTTTGAAACTAATCGCATTTATGAACTCGTGGGGTCATGGGTAGTCGGAATCTGCCATTGGACCCATGTTTTGACCAGTCGCGCCCCGGTTTGACTTTTGTTGACGTTTTGGGAAAAGTGTAAAGATCTTAGCTTTATCTATTGCAATTGATTTCCATAGCATTTTTTGATGATATTAAGTCGATATCTATTATATATGAGCCGCGTGGAGGCGAATTTTAAGGGAAAAGCTATTTTCGAGTGTTAAATTGCCCTAGTTGAGGTAAGTATCTTGCCTAACTTTGCGTGGGGGAACTACCCCTTAGGATTGGTATTGATTAATTCATTTGTGCTATGTGAATACCGTGTACGCAATGTGACGAGTGGGTACAGAGGTTGTACGTGGTATTTGACCGGTTTAGGCTACTTAGATTCTTTCCATGCTTTAGTTGAAATGTAGTATCATGGTCTAAATTCTCATAGTCAATCTATTCCTATTTTTGCTAGTCTATCCTTACATTCCTTAAATGATTTCGTTAACACTTGCTCTACATCCTAACTGATAAATTGCTCTCATGCTTTATTTAAAACTGTTGCCTCTATTATTGTTACATGTTATCTTTTCATTGTTGATTATCATTATATTAAATTATTGTTCGTGTTATCTCTTCCTTTATTAATTGTCATTACTTGAATTTACTGTTCATGTTATCTATTTCTTTTTTGATTTCCATTATCTGAAGAAATTATTACATGTTATATCTTCCCTTGTGAGTTATTCTTATTTAATAACGTGGTTATACACTATCTCTCATTGTTGAGTTATTGGTATTGAAGTTGTAAAAGTAGTTATCACATTGAGGCAAAATTATTATTGTTGAAACATCTTCCTTTTTGAGCATTTTACATTCATTGTTGTTGTTGTTGATAATCACGTATACGTTGTGGTAGGGTCATGGGCTATTGTTGTGGAAACTTCGATATTGTTGATTGTTGGCAAGTTGTGATATATGGGAACTTGTGGTGCGAGTTGTTATTGTGATGTGTTATTGATGCGCATACGGCGGTATAAGGCTTGGGGTTAATGTGCATGTGGCGGTATAAGGTGGGAACATATGTGCGTGTTTCTTGTAGGGGAACTACGTGAAGCTATACGGCGTCATAAGGTGGACTAATGTGCATGTAGCTATTACGAGAAAACTATTTTCAAAACCTATTTGAAATGTAAGGCTCACGCGGCGATATAAGGAAAGATTGTGATTGAGATTGTGAATTGTGAATACGAGGTGGTACCTCGGTTGTGATTCTTGATATATATTCATGAGGCGGTACCTCGGTGGTGATTCTTATTGTACACGAGACAGTACCTCATTGTGATTCTTGTCGTTGTGTTTTTCCTTGTTTTTGTCAGTTATTGTCCGTATATGATCATTGTGGTTCTATTTAACTGATTTCTTTATGTTATTTCCATGCTTACAATTTATGTATTAGTTTATAATGTTAACTGTTTCATATCAGTTATTTCTCCGCTTTCCATTATTTATCCTTATTACATTTTCAAGATGTTTATTTAAATCCTAGTAGGAGTCTTGACCTTGCCTCGTCACTACTCTATCGAGGTTAGGCTTGATACTTACTGGGTACCATTGTGGTGTACTCATACTACTCTTTTGCACATTTTTGCGCATACCCAGGTACGTCTGCTCGTGCTGATCATTAGTGATCATCGGTTAGCTGCTTTACGGAGACTTTAAGGTATGCCTGCTCGGCGTCCGCAGGCCTTGGAGTCACCTTCCTTTTTTCTTATTTCCTGTTGTATTTTCTTTCAGACAGTGATGTAGTAGATATTCTAGTTTTTACTCTGTAGAGCTTATTACTCAGTTCCACTGGTCTTGGGGAGTGTATTGTTGTTGTTTCTATTTAAGTAAGTTTATATCATACATTCAGCCTTATTTTAGTATTCTATTAATTATTTTCGTCAAGTTATTATTAACTGTTAGGCTTACCTAGTCGTAGAGACTAGATTCCATCACGACATCCTACGGAGGGAAATTAGGGTTATGATAAGTTGGTATCAGAGCTCTATGTTCATAGGTGTTACCAGTCATAAGTAGGTTTAGTAGAGTCTTGCGGATAAGTACGGAGATGTCTGTATTTATATTCAAGAGGCTATGGAGCTATTAGGAAAACTTCACTTCGTGTATTCCTTATCGTGCGAATTGGTTGACTTCAAAAATTGAATCTTAACTTTTGATTCTCTCACAAATGGTGAGGACACGTAGTACTGGATTTGACAATCAGACACCCCCGCCCCTTGCTAGAGGCGCGAGAGGTCGGGGTCGGGGCAAAGGCCGAGGAGGGGCAGATGGTGCAGCTAGAGCACCTACCCGAGCTGCGACAGTGGAGCTACCAGTAGCTCCAGTTGGGGGACCAGCACCCGAGGCGCCTGTTGCAGCCCCTGCACTACAGGAGACCCTCGTAGAGTTCTTGAGCATGTTTAGTACTCTAGCTCAGGCGGGGTTGAGTCCTCTTACACCAGCCACATCTCAGGCTGGGAGAGGAGCTTAGACTCCCGCAGCCCGTACTCTAGAGCAGCGGGTCCAGGTTGATTAGGTCCCAGAGTTTATACCGGTATAGCCTGCTGCTCTAGTTCAACTCGTGGTTAGGGCCGTCGCATCAGAAGAGGAGCAACTTAGACTTGTGAGGTTCAACAAGTATCACCCTCCTACTTTCAGTGGGTTGGCTTCAAATAATGCACCTAGGTTTCTTGAGGGGTGCCACCGTATTCTCCATATCATGGGTATTGTCGAGACGAACGGGGTTGATTTCACTACTTTCCAGCTGTCTGGAGTGGCATATTAGTAGTGGCGAGTGTACAAGGAGAGTAGCCCAACCGATGCAGCTTCACTTACATGGACTTAGTTTTCAGAGTTATTCTTGAGAGAGTTTTTTCCTCAGACCCTTCGGGATGCATGGCATGCGGAGTTTGAGCAGTTGCGCCAGGGTATTATGACAGTGTCGGAGTAAGCTTTCCGTTTCAGTGATTTTTCCAAACACGCACCTAGCTTGGTTTCTACAGTCATAGAGCGAGTCCGTCAATTTATCGAGGGGCTCAACTATGGTATTAGGTTCAGCTTGGCCCGAGAATTGGAGACAGATACCGCATATCAGCAAGTGGTAGAGCTTGCACGGAGGTTGGAGGGTATGCGGGGCAGTGAGAGGGATGACAGGGAGGCCATGAGGCCTCGAGGTACTGGAGGATTTAGTGGTGGCCATGCCACAGCTACAGCTATTATGGTAGAGGCTATGTGAGTCGTCCAGTTCATTCATCACTTCCAGCTTCCAGTGGTGCTCCGATTTTTCAGAGGTCTCAGGTTGCACATTTTGCTCAGCCACTTTCTAGTGCACCTCCTGCATGGGGTGCCTTCAGCGGTCAGTCTAGCTGACCAGGCCCAAGCCAGTCCCAACAGTCGCGCTCACCGAGAGCTTGATTTCAGTATGGTGTTACCCGCTACATAGTTAGAGATTGCCCCAGACTCAGGAGGGGGTGCACCTCCACAGGACACTTAGGCTCCATGAATTCAGTCAGGTCCATAGGTTTCTTAGTCCATGATTGCTACTCCAGCTGCCGCTCTACCTGCACAGCCAGCTAGGGTGGGTTACGGGCCAGTAGAGTTCGCCTTAGAGGGGTAGGCCAGGACAGATTCTATGCTTTTTCGGGTAGGACGGAGGTAGTTTCTTCCATTGCAGTCATTACAGGTATGGTTTCAGTTTGCCATAGAGATGCATCAGTATTATTTGATCCGAGATCCACTTATTCATATGTGTCATCTTACGTTGCTCTATATTTGGTTATATCTCATGATTCTTTGAGTTCTCTTGTTTATGTGTGCACGCCTATGGGAGATTATATTGTGGTGGACCATGTGTAGCGGTCATGTTTAGTTGATATTGGTGGTTTTGAGACTAGAGTTGATCTATTGTTACTTAGCATGGTAGACTTTTATGTTATCTTGGGCATGGACTGGTTGTTGCCCTATCATGCTATTCTAGATTGTCACACCAAGACCGTGACACTGGCTATGCCAGGTTTACAATGGTTAGAGTAGTGGGGTGTATTAGATTATATTCCTAGCAGGTTTGTATCATTTCTAAAGGCTCAACAGATGGTTGAGAAGGGGTGGGATGCTTATCTAGTTTTGTGACAGATGTCGATGTTGATGCTCCTACCGCCGAGTCAGTTCCGGTAGTGAGAGACTTCCTAGATGTATTTCAAACAGATCTTCCGGGCATGCCGCCCGATAGGGATATCGATTTTGGTATTGACTTGTTGCAGGGCACTCAGCCTATTTCTATTCCACCATATCGTATGGCCCCAGCGGAGTTGAAGAAGTTAAAGGAGCAGTTGCAAGAGTTTCTTGATAAGAGCTTTATTCGGCCTAGTGTATCGCCATGGGGTGTTCCGATCTTGTTTGTGAAGAAGATGAATGGTTCTATGCACATGTGTATTGATTATCGTCAGTTGAACAAGGTTACGGTGAAGAACAGGTATCCATTGCCACGCATTGATGACTTATTTGATTAACTATAGCGTACCAAAGTGTTCTCAAAGATTTATTCACGGTCAGGTTATCATCAGCTGAAGATTCGGGTTCTGGATATTCCGAATACTGCCTTTAGGACTCAGTATGGTCACTACGAGTTCCTTGTGATGTTATTTGGGCTAACCAACACCCTAGCAGCCTTTATGCACCTGATGAATAGTGTATTCCGGCCTTAACTTTATTCATTTGTCATTGTGTTTATTGATGACATCTTTGTGTACTCCTACAGTCTGGAAGATCATGAGCAGCACCTGAGGATTGTGCTCTAGACCTTGAGAGAGAAGAAGTTGTATGCAACATTTTTAAAGTGAAAATTCGGGCTTGATTTGGTGGTGTTTTTGGGTCATTTGGTGTCAATGAGGGGATCATGGTAGATCCGAAGAAGATTAAAGCAGTGCAGAGTTGGCCCAGACCGTCTTCAGCCACTGAGATTCGGAGTTTCCTTGGTTTGGCTGGGTATTATCGTCGTTTCGTAAAGGGTTTTTCATATATTGTTGCACTTATGACCAGATTGACCTAGAAAGGTGCTCCTTTCAGATGGTCTGAGGAGTGCGAGGTAAGCTTTCAAAATCTCAAGACTGCTTTGACTACAACTGTGTATTGTGATGCGTTACGCGTTGGCCTTGGCGCGGTGTTGTTGAAATATAGTAGGTGTCACGCCCCAAACTCGGGGAGCGCGACCGACGCTCAACCGAGTGAATACGACCGAGCAAGCCTGTTAGATTTCCTTCTACCCAAACTCATTACTGAATAAAGAGGAGATGTACTCCATTAATCAAACACTGAAAAGATTTCATTAACAACTCCTATTTCATTTCCATTAGCAACTTCATTCATAATTTTCAAAATGTTACAAGTTTATAGATATAATGAAAAACATGTTTGCCAAATACCAACATTTCTAGTTCAATTCCCAGTACCAATATACAACCCACACTATGTCTACGGAGCCTCTAAATACAATAGAAGAGAATTATGGAAAAGCCAGTAACAAGGCCTCGCCTATACCTCAAAACACAAAGTACATGAGGAACAAAAGATACATGACCCCGAAATGATGTGGGGCTCACCAAGTCAGTTGGAAAGAGAGTGTACCGCTATCACTGATCAATGCCGCCTGCTGTGGAACCACCTGCATCCATTAAAGATGCAACGCCCCCGGTAAAAGGGACGTTAGTACCGTCAAAAAACACCAGTATGTATGACTAAATGTCCTTTTTCAAAATAGAATGTCCATATAATAAAAGGAAAACCATGGAAACAGAAAGTCACAATCAACAACATCCAAATGTCCAGTTAAAACATAACAATTTCCAAAATACGAAAATAATATATACTTTTGGTTGGGAGATCATTAGCACTGATATACCACCGTGTTTTTAGCACGGAGTCCGATCACTCCCGATCGGCTAGGCCATCTCCCCACGAACAATGTGGTTTGACATGTGATGCGAAATAAAAATGTTACCAAGAGTAGTACCACCATGCACACAACACGGCGTCCGGTCTCCACCCGATCAGCTAGGTCGCCTTCCCACATATGCCATGTGGGTTTACTTTTCCAATTCACATCTATTATCAATTTCATCCCAATAAAGGGGAATAATCACAATTTCACCACTATTTTAATTCCATCCCAAATAAGGGGAATAATCACAATCCACCCCTACACCGGCACGTGTAGTTTCAGGTGTGGGCCTTATGACCCACCCTTCCTCGGTTTGCTAATGACACTCCCAAAAACATTTTTGTTTTGCACACGAGAGAAACAAAATTACAAATATATTAACCTCATCATCTTTCACATTGTATAAATTTGCACTAGAATTTTCAACCAATCATAATAACAATATTTCCTTGGCTCCTTTGGCCATTTACAAGATTCTTTATTCATGGCACGGTGGCCGTATTTCATGTTCCACACTTTCACCTCTTTTATTTTCAAGTATCACCATCAAATATCAACATATAGAATATTTCAAAAATCATAAACCTCCAATTCATTAGTGGTGGAAACTTTAAACACAAAAGGTTTCTTCCTAAAGAATGGGGCATACTGACCAACAATAGAAACACACCTCAAAATCATAAACAATCCATACACCAATTATTCTTGGAATACTCTTCCCAAAAAGGGCAATGTAAAATTTCCACACATGAGTATTTAAGAACTCGAACCACATTGGATATATTTATAAAGCAAGCATTAGTTGGAAACAACCACTTATGGGCGTGAATTGAGTACATAAGCTTTTAGGCAAATATATTTTCGATGAAATTTTGGAATGGTTGGGTCGAGGCTCATTTCATAATATTTCTCACATCCTCTCATTTCATTGGCACCACTAGCCACAATTATAACTTAACTCTTGGCATGTTGGCCACACTCTATATCCCTAATTCACTTATTTCATTTTCAAGCATCTTTATAAATTATCAACAACAAGACATTTCCAATCAAGGAATTAGGTAAACATAAGAGCAATTAAGAGTCTTAAGCATATCGAGTTTTTCTAACATAATTTGGCATAATAGCTTTTATTTAAAACACGACTCAAAGCCATATCATTTTAACACGCAACCCATACTTTGAACATATATCTTTCAACACAAGGATCATTCGAAATAGTCAAGTTTATAAAGGATAACTCGGGATATAGGAATTAGGAACTTAAGCCAACCATACTTGAAACTTACGGAAACATCATGGAATTTGATTCTAAGAGAGAACATTTATCCAACATACTTGAAATTCGCCCCGTAATGATACTACAATGGTCCTCTACACTAAGAAACTTCAATCTACAATAAAAACATTCAATGGGACCAATATTAGTAACAAATTCCATAATTTAGGCCATTTAGGCATTTTATTAAACACATAGTAGGCACAAATCTCTACATTTCTTAACCATCGAATTAGTTCATCCAACTACCACCATTTACCAATAATTTATCCCACCATAATTCTTGAATAATTTATAACTTCCAACATCACATGCATGACCATCCATCAACACCCAACCAACGAAATTCCATCAAATAATCACCTTTCAATCTCTACAATGGGTAAGTTTTTAAATTGGGAACTTATGACTTCCAATCACCATCCCATAAGTTCCAATACTTAATTCTTACTCATATTCCCATAACAAACCCATGCATATAAGTCTAAGGGTGTAGGATTACCTTTTGGACGAAATCTTGCAAAACCCTCCCTTGAGTTATTGAAGAAATTTCTTGAAAATCTAAGGATTTCATGGTGGATTGAGTTAGTTCTAGTGTGAAAATGATAGGATTCACACCAGGATAATGGGGATTTCTTACCTTGATGATGGGAGGAGTTGGGGGATCTTGAGAGAGTGGAGGAAAGCTCCAAAATTCGTCCAAATAAAATGGGAAAAATGAGCCCATGAAATGACTTATAAAGACCTTAAGTTGGGGCGCGCCCGGTCTGGCAAAATGAGCCTCACTTCGCTTTCCATAGCATAAAGGGAAGACAGGATTCGCCCCCGGTCTGGCGAAGCGAGCCTTGCTTCTCTATTCGCCAAGATAACTAGGTGGTATGACTTTGGTAATTTGATCATAACCTTTAGTAGGAATGTCCAAATGACGAACGGCTTGATGCGTTAGAAACTAGACTCAAAGGGCTACGTTTTAGGGGCAAAATTCATGGAAAATACCTTAATAATATGAGAGCTATACCCATTCAAAGTCAAGTGTAGTGCAAAAATTTAGATAACTTTTTCACTTAATATTTCCAACTCGTTCCAAACAACTTCTTCCCGCTTACAAACCTCCTTAATATGTTCCAAAACACTCTCCTTATGTATTTTCAAGTCAAAATAATATGGTTCTATCCCATAGGTCTCCTTTAGAACTCGAAAACATTATTCCCAATTATTGTTGGTGCACTATAAAGTCTTAAATCATTAGCTAATTCTATGGGGCCTTACATCCTGCCCCGCTTAGGATCATTCGTCCTCGAATGAGGGTTAAAGTCCGCTCAAAACACCCAACACAATTCATCTCTTCTTTTACACATCTCAAGCCTTAAACTTTGACTAACTCCCAAATTTTTCAGAAATTTCGGCAGAGTTTTTTCTGTATTCGGGCCTATCCATCTGTCAGAGAATCACTAAAACCACCCTAATAACACGTCCATAACTTAACAAAGCATCACGATGTATATCAATAACATCAATCTCAATATTAAGGCATTACATTAACAGAAGTGGTACCTTGACTTGAACTGTACATCTTTTAAGTCATAACACATAGAAAGTACCTTTCGAACCACAACCATTTGGCTATACAAACAAGTTAGAACATTTTCTTTCCTTAACACTTCCGGCCTTCGAGGTGGACTCCTCGACTCACATACTTCGTCATAACGCATTAATGGAGGCAATCTCAACTCTCAGACTTATCTAACAAGGATGGCAATTAGATACCCCTCATATGCCAATTATCCATTAACTGGGCTTCACTGGCTTTCACTGGAATGTTAGACAAATGATTTCCAGCTACCTTTTTAGACATAGACACATGCAACACCGGGTACATGGAGGACAATAATAGGGAAGCATCATACTCATAGTTTGGCCTATTTCCTTCAAGACTTCATAAGGCCTAATGTGACTACATATACTTTACCCTTATTAGCAATTCACATAACATCCTCATGGAGAAAATATTGAGAATAACCCGTTATCTTTCTTCAACTCTAAATCTCTACGCTGAATACCCAGAATAAACCTTTGGCGACCTCCAACAATTACTCTAAGATGTGCTAGCATGAATATGACCATAAGATTTCTTACCCAATATATTCGATTATGGGATGATGCTTCTTCTTTGATATGTTTGAACCTTCAACCCCCATAGATTTACTATAAATAGGAACAACGAGGTTTGAGATTAGGCTGGAATTATTCAAGAATCCATCAATGTGTTGAGCAGAGTATTTCAGGAGATTGTATCCTAAGAGACATGAAAGTTACCACCAATAGCACTGACATGGTTAATCATTGTGATGACATCATTGATTCGACAAATGAGGCATAGAGTTGCCTAGTAGGCCTTGATAATGTAGGGGCTAGTTACATGATCTTAAGATGTAAAAGAAATAAGTCATTTTAGACATGTGACATATGGGAGGCACGATCGGGAGGTTAAATACATTAGCATCTGTTATTCTTGGACGACTATGAGTCATGAAAAGGATAGTAAAAAATTGTTTCATTCCCTATATGTCTTGTTCAGCAATAGTAAGCCTCAAGGAGAAACAGTCAAGTACGTGACGCCAGTTGCCTACTTGAGTGTAGGGAAAAATTCAGTTTTAACTCAAAATGAGAATATTCTGGCACCCTGAATGTGGTATGGGTTTCAAAATACATGAAGCTGCATTTCGCTCTTAACAGTATTGCTACAAGGAAACTATGCCCCAAGCCTACCAGGCTGAAAAGAAGTTGAACACTTGTGAGACTATTATCATTCTGACAACTTAACACTTTCCGATAGTTGATTATATATGAGAGGACTAGAGATACGACAAACTTGACATTCAAATCAATATGCTCGTGATATGTGCCAAACTATGAGACATCTAACCAACCTTTCACAAGTGAAACCACATAGCTAGGACATCTTAATATTGGGATGAAATCATGTACTGGTTAGAGAGAATGAAAACTTTGCTTTGAGCTAGACATGTTTCTGCCATAATAACTCTAAAGCTGCAATACCAAGCCACTTCATGGGCAACTACAATACTAAGAACAAAGTGATCTACTTACAGTGGAATGATCTAAGTAGACATGAAAGTCATACTGAGATGGGCAAACAAAAAGATCTTCCTGTGATAAATTTGTGAAAATCTCAAATTTTTCAGAAACTTTATGCGGACAAGCGACCACTTCCATTGACATGTACACATATGATATGAGCTGAGATATTCCCTCGGGATACTAGACAGTGAAGAGGTCTTATGATAATGCTCACAAAGGAGTAGAGTGACTGTTCAAACCATATGAGCCATGTTCATATGACAGAAAAAGAATGGCTCAAGAAGGATCTCAGCACTAGGCTGCTTTACATTGGATATGACACCACGTAGGTAAACTTTACAACGGTGCATGCATAAGCACCAGTGAGAAGATATTATCCATTGAATCAAAAGGTTCTGTAAGAAATTCATCAGGTGTAGTCCCTTGTTGAGAATTTAGGGAAGAAAGTGGGAAATATTAACCTAGGGTTGTGACTCAATTCAAAGATATCATTATAGAACTCAATTCCCCAAGAGGTTGTAAGTAAGATAATCATGATAGAGAGGCTTCGTGAATGATACATATCGTTCAAAGAGTAGATACAGAGAACGGATCATAAAGCTATTCCGGTTTTGTCCCAAATTCCATAGCAACATAAGGAGTGGCATTTGACAAAGTGGAACCAGATCAATAAGAGCATATACTTCATGAGATTAGATAGTCAATATACATGTTATGAAATTATCTATCTATCATCTTTTGGGGTATATAATACTATGTATAATTAGCTAATTGGACTGACTGGAACCAGAGCATTGGATAAGCCATCAAATTTCGATCCCTCCTCGTAGCATAAAACCTGTTGGGCCCTCCCGGGCTCTAGATACCACCCCTAGCTGCTCCACGCCCTGCGTGCGCTATAGTGCCTCGGGCTGGGGGAGGCGTTGTGGATATAGTAGCTGCAGAACTGGCTGGCTGCATCGCACCCCTGCCCATGATCTGGCGAGACGAATGACAATCTCTCTGAATGTGACCCCTCATACCACACTTGTGGCATACATAGGTACCATAGTGACATACTCTCGGATGACATCTCCCACACTTCACACATTGGGTATGAGGTCCACTAAACTGACTTGCCTCACTGACCTGATATTTACCCTTTTTGCATACATAATAAGTATCCCCCTTATCCTTCCTCCAAGCTTCCAATACGGAAGTAACAATTCTAGTACCGGTTTGCTGTGTGGGCCTTTGGAAATTGCCCAGATCTACCACCCCAAACACGCTGCTGAGCATACTCACAACACGAGGCTAAATGTTCCTTCCCATATGTCGGACAGACCGGGATTGGTGTACCTAGCCTAGGACATTTGTTCTTCTTGTGCCCCCTCTTTCCACTACCATAACATATTTCAAGAGTCATCCAATATCTCCCCAAGTGACGCTTCTTGCAAACCAAACAATCCGGCTCATTAGTACCAACAACCCTTTTTCGTTTCTCAGATACTCTCACCACACGATCCGGTGGTGTGGTGACATTGGTAGGAACAATGACATTTCCCGTAGCGACAAGTTCTTCCAACCTTTCCATAGGTCGACACATTCTCCCAACGAACTCTTGTGCAATCTCCCTCATGTTCAATGGTGGGGTCATTCCCTCCTCACTGCTTTGAACTCGTGGATTACTCATATGGAATATAAGACATAACGAGGAAATTAGCTCCCTATCTTGGGCTCTATCGCACGATCTGGAATATCAAAGAAGTGTCAAATTTCCTAAATGTCTGAGTAGTCTCCTCATTATAGATGTGGTCGACAACACACTGATAAGAAGGACTCTACTAGACACGGCTCCGAGACATCCTAGGACACTTTAAAACCTTAGGCTCTGATACCAAGTTTGTCACGCCCCAAACTCGGGGAGCGCGACCGGCGCTCAACCGAGTGAACCCGGCCGAGCAAGCCTGTTAGATTTCCTTCTACCCAAACTCATTCATAAATAAAGAGGAGATGTACTCCATTAATCAAACACTGAAAATATTTCATTAACAACTCCCATTTCATTTCCATTAGCAGCCTCATTCATAATTTCCAAAATGTTACAAGTTTATTAATATAATGAAAAACATGTTTGCCAAATACCAATATTTCTAGTTCAGTTCCCAGCATCAATATACAACCCACACTATGTCTACGGAGCCTCTAATAACAACAGAACAGAAATATGGAAAAGCCGGAAACAAGGCCCCGACTACACCTCAAAACATAAAGTACATGAGGAACAAAAGATACAGGACCCCGAAATGATGTGGGGCTCACCAAGTCAGCTGGGAAGAGAGCGTACTGCTATCACTGATCAATGTCGCCCACTATGGAACCACTTGCATCTATTAAAGATGCAGTGCCCCCAGCAAAAGGGATGTTAGTACCGTCAAATAGCACTAGTATGTATGACTAAATGTCATCTTTCAAAATAGATTGTCCATATAAGAAAGGGAAAATCATGGAA
The DNA here is from genome assembly GCF_000715075.1 of Nicotiana tabacum. Lineage (NCBI taxonomy): Eukaryota > Viridiplantae > Streptophyta > Magnoliopsida > Solanales > Solanaceae > Nicotiana > Nicotiana tabacum. The sequence goes on from NC_134098.1 coordinate 33,026,932, forward strand.
ACAGCAAGTCACAGTCAACAACATCCAAATGTCCAGTTAAAACATAACAATTTCAAAAATACGAAAATAATATATATTTTATGTTGGGAGATCATTAGCACCGATATACCACCGTGTTTTTAGCACAGAGTCCGATAACGCCCGATCGGCTAGGCTATCTACCCACGAACAATGTGGTTTAACATGTGATGCGAAAGAAAAATATTACCAAGAGTAGTACCACCATGCACACAACATGGCGTTCGGTCTCCACCCGATCAGCAAGGTCGCCTTCCCACATATGCCATGTGGGTTGAATTTTCCAATTCACAACTATTATCAGTTTCATCCCAATAGAGGGGAATAATCACAATTGCACCAGTATTTCAATTTCATCCCAAATAAGGAGAATAATCACAATCCACCCCTACACCGGCACATGTAGTTTTAGGTGTGGGCCTTATGACCCAACCTTCCTCGGTTTGCTAATAACACTCACAAAAATATTTTTGTTTTGCACAGAATGGTAACAAAAGTACAAATGTATTCACCTCATCATCTTTCACATTGTATAAATCTGTACTAGTATTTTCAACCAATCATAATAATAATATTTTCTTGGCTCCTTTGGCCATTCACAAGATTCTTTATTCATGGCACGGTGGCCGTATTTCATGTTCCACACTTTCACCTCTTTTATTTTCAAGTATCACCATCAAATATCAACATATAGAATATTTCGGAAATCATAAACCTCAAATTCATTAGTGGTGAAAACTTTAAACACAAAAGGTTTCTTCCCAAGGAATGGGGCACACCGACCAACAATAGAAACACACATCAAAATCATAAACAAGCCATACACCAATTATTCTAGGAATACTCTTCCCAAAAAAGGCAATGTAAAATTTCCACACATGAGTATATAAGAACTCGAACCACATTGGATATATTTATAAAGGAACGCATTAGCTGGAAACAGCCACTTATGGGCGTGAATTGAGTACATAAGCTTTTAGGCAAATATATTTTCAAAGAAATTTTGGAACAGTTGGGTCGAGGCTCATTTCATAATATTTCTCACATCCTCTCATTTAATTGGCACCACTAGCCACAATTATAACTTAACCCTTGGCACGTTGGCCACACTCTATATCCCCAGTTCACTTATTTGATTTTCAAGCATCTTTCTAAATTATCAACAACAAGACATTTCCAATCAAGGCATTAGGTAAACATATGAGCAATTAAGAATCTTAAGCATATCGAGTTTTTCTAACATAATTTGGCATACTAGCTTTCATTTAAAACACGACTCAGAGCCATAACATTTTAATGCGCAAACCCATACTTTGAACATATATCTTTTGACACAAGGATCATTCGGAATAGCCAAGTTTATAATGGATTACTCGGGATATAAGAATTAGGAACTTGAGCCAACCATACTTGAAACTTACAGGAACATCATGGAATTTGATTCTAAGAGAGAAGATTTAGCCAACATACATGAAATTCGCCCATTAATGATACTACAATGGTCCACTACACTAAGAAACTTCAATCTACAAAAACAACATTCAATGAGACCAATATTAGTAACAAATTCCATAATTTAGGTCATTTAGGCATTTTATCAAACACCTAGCAGGCATAAATCTCTACATTTCTTAACCATTGAATTAGTTCATCCGACTACCACCATTTTCCAACAATTTATCCCACCATCATTCTTGAATAATTTATAACATCCAACACCACATGCATGACCATCCATCCACACCCAACCAACGAAATTCCATCAAATAATCACCTTTTAATCTCTACAATGGCTAAATTTTTAAATTGGGAACTTATGACTTCCAATCACCGTCACATAAGTTCCAATACTTAATTTTTATTCATATTCCCATAATAAACCCATGCATGTAAGTCTAAGGGTGTAGGATTATCTTTTGGAAGAAATCTTGCAAAACCCTCCCTTGAGTTCTTGAAGAAATTTCTTGAAAATCTAAGGATTGCATGGTGGATTGACTTAGTTCTAGTGTGGAAATGATAGGATTCACACCAGGGTAATGGGGATTTCATACCTTGAAGATGGAAGGACTTAGGGGTCTTGAGAGAGTGGAGGAAAGCTCCAAAATTCGTCCAAATAAAATGGGAAAAATAAGCCCACGAAATGACTTATAAAGACCTTAACTTGGGGCGCGCCCGGTCTGGCAAAGTGAGCCTCACTTTGCTGTCCACAGCATATAAGGGAAGATAGGATTCGCGCCCGGTCTGGCGAAGCGAGCCTTGCTTCGCTGTCCGCCAAAATAACTAGGTGGTCTGACTTTGGTAATTTGATCATAACTTTTAGAAGGAGTGTCCAAATGATGAACGGCTTGATGCGTTAGAAACTAGACTCAAAGGGCTATGATTTAGAGGTAAATTTCATGGAAAATACCTTAATAATATGAGAGCTATACCCATTCAAACTCAAGTGTAGTGCAAATATTTAGACGTCTTTTCCACTTAATATTTCCAACTCGTTCCAAACAACTTCTTCCCACTTATAAACTCCTTAATATATTCCAAGAACCATGAGTAGAATTATGTGGTCCATGACTTGGAGTTGGCAACCATTATTCATGTATTGAAGATCTGGCGACATTACTTGTACGGTGTTCCTTGTGAGATCTTTGCCGACCACCAGAGTCTACAACATCTATTCAAATAGAAAGATCTTAACTTGCGGCGGCGGAGGTGGTTAGAGTTGCTTAAGGACTATGATATTACCATTCTATATCATCTCGGGAAGGCTAATGTGGTGGTTGATGCCTTGAGCTGAAAGGCGGAGAGTTTGGACAGTTTAGCATATCTACCGCCAGTAGAGAGGCCTGTAGCATTGGATGTTCAGGCCTTAGCCAACCAGTTTGTTAGACTGGATGTTTTGGATCCCAGTCGAGTTCTTGTTTGTGTGGTTTCTCGTTCTTCTCTATATGATTGTATTAGAGGCATCAGTATGATGACCCCCATTTGCTTGTCCTCAAGGACACGGTTCAGCACAGAGATGCCAAGGAGGTTACTATCAAAGATGACGGTGTGTTATGGATGCAGGTCCGGTTATGTTTGCCTAATGTGGAGGGTTTGCGTGAGAAGATTCTTCAAGAGGCTCACAGTTCTGGTACTCCATTCTTCCGGATGCCGCTAAGATGTATCAGGATTTAAAACTGTACTATTGGTTGAGGAGGATGAAGAAAGATAAAGTGGAGCATGTAGCTCTCTGCCTAAATTATTAGCAGGTGAAGTATGAGCATCAACGGCCGGATGGTTTGCTTCAACGACTTGAAATTCCCAAGTGGAAATGGGAACGTGTTGATGGTAGGCTATAATCTCAGGTTTTAGTCGCTTATTGTACTTTAATTGTGTTTGAGCTTTAATCGCTAGTATTTTGTGTTAATTGCATATTTTATGCCTTGTAGGAGTTATTTCGAGTGATATAAATGTTATGGAGCTAATTCGAGCTATTTGGAGCTTTGAAGTCTGAGGAAAAGCCCAAAAGATTAAGCGGGATCATGTTCAGGGGTCGAGGACCAAGCCTGGATGTAAAAAAGCGAGCAAAACCGAGCCTTCACATAAAATTTGTTCCTAAATTGAACAACAGTGGGTAGTTCTTTTTTACAATATTTGTTCCACATAAAATTTGACCATAGAGACTTGGTAGTTCTGAACTTCCACCACAACTTAGCAAAAAGTGCTGTAGAGACATCAACTAGTGATCAAAAACCTACACCCCCCTCCTCCTTGGGTAGGCATAGATTTTGCCATTTTGTCCAGTGCCTACTCCTGCCTTCTTCCTTATCACTCCAGAAAAACCTAGCAAAGGTTTTGTGTAAATGTTCAATCACATTATTAGGTGGATCAAGTACAGACAGGATATGTGTAGGCATGCTTTGTAAGACTCTAGAAATCAAAGTAGCTTTTCCTCCATAGGATAGTAGCGTCCCTTTCCAAGAATGTAGCTTTGCCTTCACCATCTTTATCAGATCATTGTAGTAATCCTTCCTTCTTCTTATATAGAATATTGAGCAGACAATGGAAACTCTCCTCTTGAGAATCCAGTGATGGTCCCCACAGTGTTACACAATGCTCCAGCCACATTAGAATGCATGTAGAAAGAACTCTTTGCCTTGTTGATCATTCGGCCAGAAGTGTGTTCATATTTGGTCAAGATATCTATAATCTTTTCTAAGGAATATGATTCACCAGAAGCAAAGATTATAGTGTCATCAGCATAGGCTAAGTGGTTAAGAGGATCAGTCCACTTAGGCATGCCAAATCCTGGATCAGTCCACTTATTCAATGATCTAGACAATACCTCAACTGAAAGTATGAATAAAGCTGGTGACAATGGATCTTCCTGCTTGACTCCCCTTGTGGAATGAAAGAAGCTTGATGCTTGCGCATTGATCAACACTGAATACCAGTTTTTAGCTATTAAATTCCATACGATGTTGATGAAGTAATCATCAAATCCCATCTTCCTTAACACATGCATCAAATACATCCAAGATACCATATCATATGCCTTTGCCATATCTAGCTTGATCACCATATTAGTAGGTTTGCCTCTAAGTCTTATATAGGTGACAAACTCTTGTGTTAACAGAATGTTTTCAAATATACTCCTTTCTTTGACAAATTCTGATTGATTGGATGAGATCAGAGATGGAAGTATCTTTTCCAATCTATCATGTACCACCTTAGAGAACACCTTGTTGACAAATTACTCAAGCTTATTGGCCTGAGATCAGAGAAAGTCTCAACCCTAGGATTGCTAGGAAGCAGTATAAGGTTGGTATGAGTAATAGATTTTGGCAATAATCTTCCCTCATAGAAAACCTGCATTGTATTGTAGATATCATCTCCTACAATTTCTCAGCATTCCTAAAAGAACGTACCTGTGAAGCCATCAGGACCACTAGCACTCTCCCCACTTAAAGAATATATTGTCCCGTTAACTTCATCACTAGTAGGGATTCTGCAAAGCTCCACATTCTGCTCATTAGACACCATAGTAGGGACATTGTTGAAGAGTTCAAATGATGTAGGATCAGCTTCTTTTGTAAATTTCTTTTGAAAGCAATCTACTGCAGCTTCAGCCATGTGCTCTTGTGTTTCAATCCAATCACCCTTACTGTTTTGAATTCTCTTCAGTTGCAACTTTTTCCTTTTACCATAAACATGACTATGGAAAAACCTTGCATTCCTGTCACCTTCAGCAAACTAGTTCATGTCTGCCTTTAGCTTCCAGTACTACTCCTCAATGCTAAGATACTTCTTCAATTCAGCTTGTGCCTTTTGGAGCACAATCCTGTTCTCAATGGTTGGCTCATCTTCAAATAGCATCTCCTTCACCCTAACAATATCCTCACTAATAGTTAGCTGTTTGAAAATATCTCCATATGTGAGCTTACTCCAGTGAGATAGGGCAGTTTTAACTCTCTTTAGTATCTGCTTGAACATCCAAAATGGATCACCAATGAAATCTGCCACCCAGTTTTGTCTTACCACATCTTTAAAAGTCTCATGCTTGATCCATAGGTTAAGGAACTTGAAAGCTTTAACAAACTTCATAGCCTCTTCCCCACAACTCATTAACAATGGGGCATGATCATAATCTGTCCTAATAAGATGCTCAACCTCAATATTTGGGAAAAGATTCTGAAAAGGGATATTAACAAAGATTATGTCCAATCTTTTGAAAATGCATTCTGAATTTGGCCTACCATTCCACCAAGTAAAAGGACTACATTTATATCCAAGATCAAATAAACCACAAGAGTTCACACAAAGGCAAAATCTTCATATTCAGGTGGATACACAAGTAGACCTCCTATCTTTTCATATTCATGTAAAATCACATTGAAATCACCTCCAACTACCCAAGGCAACTCCATATCACTAGCTAAGTAGTACAAATAGTCCCATAGTTCCAATCTTTCAAGTGTTGAGCATTTAGCATATACAAAGGTCATGATGATATGCTTACCAATGTCTTGATGATACACCCTAAAAGTAACTTGCTGCTCAGTATCCATCATTACTTCCCATTCAATAACAGCATCAAAGAACAACTGGATTTTACCATTAACATTTGACATAACAGCTTCCATACCTAACCTTCTCCTGTACCTTTGAATGTGCCTACAATTCTGGAAAGGTTCCATCAATGAAACAATGTAGAAACCATGCTCTCTTTGCATATTAAGAACTCTCTGAAAGGCCTATAGAGTATTCACAAACCTTATGTTCCAAATCAGAGTCTTGATCATCATTTGGTTTGGGAAGCTGCCCTTCTGGGCAAGATTCTTTTAGGTTGAGGGTTCTCTTTGTTCTGGCCTTGCTTTCTTGTCTTATTTCCACTCTTATCTCCAGCCCTAGGTGACAATTCAACATCTCTTGCTACTGCCTTGAATTTTCCAGCTATTGATCCATCATCACCTTCTTCTTTAAATTGCTCCTGATCAGCCACTGCTTGAATCTCCATCGGTGTGACATTGTGTGTAACAAGATCATGCAACACTTGTATAGGTGACTTCAAAGGGATATTTAGATGGATATGCATTTGTTGCCTAGTCCAGAAGCACAAGCCTTGGGACTTGGCTCAATTGTATCTGATACATGAGGTACCATAGCATGCTGAGGTTCTTCTCCATTTGTCTCCTTCATCAAAAGTGCACTTTGATCTCTAGTTCCTAAGGATTGTTGCAACATCTTGAATTGCAAGTCATAAATAGAACCCAGACTAGGATTCACTGTAGCTACGTTTGTAGAAATTATTGTTCCATTGGGATCACCTAGCTTCCCAATAGCTGTCTCTTGTTCTGACCTCACTGTATCATTTAAGACCTTAGCAGGAACATTGTCAACCTGATCCCTATACAAATCACCCATTGGAATACCTCTAGAGTCTTCAATAACATGAACAACACCCCTAGGGTTTACTGTTCCATTAATGTTCTTCTTCCTCGATGACTCCACAGCTGATCCATCAGTTATTTTAAGATGTTCTTGAGTTCCTATATCTCCCCCAGCTGGTAATTCGGATTGTTGATCAATGGCCTCCTCCAATTCCTCAACCCTAGTTTGATAGGAATTAGGGTTTACTGTAGCTAGGTTACCAATACCACCAGTTGTTTGTTCTCCTGCTAGGGCATTGTTATTTTCCTAATTATCAGCCACATTATTAACCTCCAACTCCTCTACTTCTTCTCCCCATGTCTTCTGTGCATCAGTGTGAGCCTTAGAAGTTTCAATTCTCATTGAACTATCTTCTAACAATGCGAAGGAATTTCTTGGCATGAGTAATTAATGGTAACATTTATATCTTCACAAGCTGCACCAAACCTCCTAGCCACCCAATCTACCATCCTTTCCTTCCGTATATCATCCTCATTCCCATTGCCATTAGGATTAGGCGATGAACTAGTTGCCACCATTAAAATCCCTTCTCCAGTAGGATTAGGAATTTCCTATTTTGCACTAACCTAATCCCATTGTCATTAAGACTAGTATTCCTAGCAGTTGTATGATTCAAAACCTTCTCCTTGTTTGCATTGGATTTCTCATTATTTAGGACCTTTTCTACAGCTTCCTTTTTAATTCTTCTTTGCTCCTCCCCGTCACCTTGATCCACCTTTGTCAATTCCACATTATTAACTTGTTGCAATTGTTATTATGCCTTGCTATTATTTTTACCCTTGCCATCAGTAATTCTCAACGTTGGTTGATCTATTTCTTCAACTTCAAGTGCATCAAATTTGTTCCTTGTCAACTGCCTCAGCGTTGTTCTTCCCCTTTCCATTGTCAATCTCCTTCTCCTTTGTAGCTTCGATAATATGACCTCTATGATCATGTTGGTATTTTGTTCTTCCTTGCTTGCATCCACTCCTACCTGGCAGTATTTGTAAGTTATTTTCCTAAAACTTTACCACTTGAAAGCACCTTAGTTGAAGTAGCAGCAGTTCCAATAATCTCCTTCTCCTTCACTTTCTCCTTAGCATTATTTTGATCAACAGTAGCCTCATCATATCTCTTGTGTAATTCAAGATGAATTACCCAACACTCAACTTCATTATGCCCTTGTTTCTTGCAAGTCTTGCAATATTTTGGCAAGTAATCGTATTTGATTTTAATCCACTTAGACTCCTCTGGCGCAGTTTCATCTTCCTCTTCTACAATCTTTATTCTTTGAGGGAATTTTGCAAGTAAATTCACCTCTACTTTCACTTTTGCACAGCTAGGTCTTGTCCCATTTTGTGTAGCCAAATCAATATGAAGTGGATTACCTACTGCTCTTGCCAAAGAAAACATAAATTCCGTACCAAAAAAGTTGGGAGGTAGTTCTGGGAAGCTAATCCAAGCAATTGCTATGTGAGTTTCTTCATCTGGCTTCCACCAGGGATTCCACTTGGTGCAACGCATTTGCCATATATCTCCTTGTGCCTTTAAGTAGAAAGCTGGCTTACACAATAGGTGCACATAATCCTCCATAAGTGACAGATTGATTAGCACGTGGTTATCTTCAATAAGCCCATTGGATTGTAATAACTTTATGCAACTCGTTGATCACAGGATTGCCATAAGAAAACTTGCCCAACTCTGCCAATAGCAAGCCTTGTTTCTGTATTGATTGCTTCACTTCTGCCTTTTTCCATCTTATAATGGGCTCCCCATATAAATACCCCACTTGTTTCAAAGGGATGACTGCTAGGGTTTGCATGGGCGTATTTAATATTTTTGGTTGTAACAAATTTGCGTAGTCTTGGATTGGATTTGTGTTTCTAATGGATGTAGTAGGTTGTGGGGTTTGTGTAGGTGCCTGACCAGCCCTATCAAGTGGCTATCCAGTGGCAAGAGAGGCCATTGACGGGAGCTCTCGTGACAGAAATTGCCTAGGGTTTAGGGTTTTGCTAGAGAGCGTAATTGTTAGGTTAGTCCTTGGCAGATTAAAAATGTCATATATCATTTGAAATAGTTTGTAGTGCTAATTCAGGAATTTTTCTTTTTAGTTATTTTTCTGTCACGCCCCGACCTCATGGAGCGTGACCGGCGCTCAACCGAGAAAACCCGACCGAGTAAGACTGTGCAATACCTTTCTACCCAAACTCACCCATGATTTAAAGAGAATACATAACTTAGTTAATTAAACAATAAAGAAATCATGTAGACTGCCAAATCCATTACCATTAGTTACTTCATTTAATAAGTCTCAAAATACACGTATTTCCATGGTTTGAAATGGAACAAGTGATCAAAATATAACATAACTTGTTTGACTTTCCCAACACCCATATATAACTCACATTATGTCTACGGAGCCTCTAAAAGATATAAAAGAGTATTATGATAGTGTCGGCAACAAGGCTCAGGCTATACCTCAAAACATGATAATATAATGAACAAAAGATACATGACCCCGAAATGAAGTGGGGCTCACCAAGCCTGCAGGGAAAAGGGTGTACTTGTAACACCCCGGAAAAATTTTAAAGTACTTAAGTGTAAGGCCTGGTAACATTTGCAAAGAAAATAATATTTCATGTTGCCGGACTAGGTTTACGTGTTTGAGGATTATAGAATCTCGGACTTTTTGGGTTGAACATTGCACAGGAAAGTAAAAGAAAATTTTTGCCGGAAAAGTGCATTTATGCGGTCCATTATGTGACAGCATAATCACTCTGCGGGCCGCATAATGGCCGCAGAAGTGAGCAGGAGAGAGCCATTCTGGAAGCAGCTATGCGGTCAACTATGCGACCGCATAATTGTTATACGGTACATTATGCGACTGCATAACAGTTATGCGGACCGCATAGTGACCGCATACACAGACAGTTCTTTTGGCTATTTTGTAACTAATTATGCGACCGGTATGCGGTCCGCATATCGATTATGCGATCACATACCTTGTTCCGGAGCTCCATTTTTGAGTTTTTAAGACCCGACCCTATTTCGTTAAATACACGTTTTGGGTCATTTTTGAGCTATAATCTGATATTTTAGAGTGAGAGAGAGAGTGCCCTAGAGTGAGAAGGTGTTCTTCAATAATTGTTCTTCAATTCTTGCTCAAGGTTTGGAAGATTAAGAAGGGAAGCTCACTAGGTCTTCATCCTAGAGGTAAGATTCTACAACCTAAACCCTAATTTCGATATTATCTGAAAATGGGTAATTAGCAAGATAATTTTTTGGCATGAGAGTTGTTTATTTTACATGCATGTGATATCAAGGGGTGTAGGATGATTGTTGAATTAAGCATGGTAAAGATTGGGTTGTGGGATGATGGAATCCTCCATAAAAGGACTTTGAAACCTTAATGCACACCTAGTGTTTGATAAAATGCTCAAATGAGCTAGAACCATAATCATCTTCCCAATTTTGATGCAATTTGTTATATTTCTACAATAGATTGAAGTTGCTAAGAATTCCGGAACATTTAGAGTGTAAGGAAGCTCAAGTGAGGTATGTTGGCCAAACTCTTCTTCAAGAATTGGAATTCCCATTATCCTTGTAAGTTCCAAGATGTTGATTACAAACCGAGTATTCCGATAAGTTTTGTGATAAAGATATATGTTCAATTTGTGTTCCAAATACTCTTATCATATTGCATTATAAATTGAGGATATGTTTCCAACTATGGATTGTGTATCCACATGTTATAATTTCAAGTCGTGATTTATGTGAAAGTTATTATGCCAAGTTGTGTAGAGATTGGGATTTTGATACACCTCCACCCGCATATATTGGGATGAGGCGGCATGACCGCTTTGTGTAGGGATTATGGTATTGTGGGACTGCACCTCCATCCACATACATTGGGGTGAGGCGGTACGACCGCTTTGTGTATAGTTCGGTATTGTTGTGGCACTACCACCCGCATACATTGGGGTGAGGCGGCATAGCCGCTTTGTGTTGGTATTGGTATCGTTGATTCATTTTCAACCGCATACATTGGGGTGAGGCGGCATAGCCGCTTTGTGTTGGTATTGGTATCGTTGATGCATTTCCACCCGCATACATTGGGGTGAGGCGGCATAGCCACTTTGTGTTGGTTCTTGGTACTGTGGTTATACATCCACCCGCATACATTGGGGTGAGGCGGCATGGCCACTTGAGTAGAGTTGTGGTATTGTACTTACACCTCCACCTGCATATATCGGGTGAGGCGGCGGGTCCGCTTTGTATGAAGATGGTTACAGAGGATCTCATCTTAAATCCTATAAATGTTATTAATAGCTCTTAATAAGCTTGGTCTGGTTTAAACGGTTATCTATATTATACTATTGCCGCATTGGTTCCTCATATTCATCTTGTATTTCTGAATTCTTAAATTGGTGTTTAGTTGTACATACTAGTGCTATTCGACAGTACTAACGTCCCTTTTGTCGGGGGCGCTGTACTTTCAATGGATGCAGGTGGTTCCACAGCAGGAGATAATGATCAGTGATAGTTGTGCACCTTCTTTTCAGCTGACTTGGTGAGCCCCACTTCATTCCGGGGTCATGAATCTTTTGTACTTTGTGTATTTTGTTTGAGGTGTAGTCGGGGCCTTATTGCCGGCATTATCGTTGTACTCTTATTTACCTATAGAGGCTCTGTAGACATAGTGTGGGTTGTATAATGGTACTGGGGAAGTCAAACTCGTGTGTTGTGCTTGAATTACTATTTCCACTTCAGATTAAAAAAAATGTGTTTGGAATTGAGACCTTAAAATAAAGTAACTGATGGTAAGAAATTGGTATTGTAGACATGATCACATTATTTGTTAATTAACAAAAACATATATATTATCACTATTCATGAATGAGTTTGGGTAGAAGGACATATAATAGGCTTGCTCGGCCGGGTTCACATGGTTGAGCGCCGGTCGCACTCCTCGGTTTTGGGGGTGAGAGTACTGCTATCACTGATCAACGACGTCTACTATGGAACCACATGAATCCATTAAAGAATAAGTAATAATTCAAGAAGGAACAATCATAATATCAATTAAAAACCTCAAGTGATATCAAACATAAAGTTAGGAGCAAGAAAAGTCTTTCGAGTAAACCTTCATATTTTAGGTTGGGAGATCTTAGCACCGATATGTCACCATTCGCAATACCACCGTATTTCCAATACGGAGTCCGATCATGACCCGATAGGCTAGGCCGTCTCATCCGAGACATCAACCACAGTCACAATAACAATTCTAATTAAATTTATAATTTCCAGCACAATCGCCACCATGTGTGCAGCATGGTGTCCGATCACGACCCGATCGGCTAGGCCGTCTCATTCGAGACATCAACCACAATCATAATTTCAAGTACAAGTTTCAACACAATCTCCATGTTTGTGGCATGGCGTCCGATCACGACCCGATCGGCTAGATCGTCTCATTCGAGATATCATCCTTTTCTATCAATCATCCTATTTCACACTTCTTTCACATCTCTTCATTTTTATTGGCACTAGTGGTCACAATTGTATTTTTCTCTTGGTATGTTGGCCGTGTTTCATATTTTCACATTTCATATTTCACATTTCGCATTTCGCGTTTCGTATTTCTTGCACACCTTATTACTTTCAACAATCATCATGGATTTCCAACAACAAGGCATTTCTATTCAAGACATTTAAGCACACATATGAACAAATAAAAGTCTTAGGCGCATTAAGATTTCTTACACAATTGTCATTAGCTTTCATTTGAAACACAACTTGAAGTCAAGGCATTTAGATATGCAACCCATACTTTGAACACATTTTCAAATAGTAGTACAACATAACAAGAGCATTTGAATTACATATTGAATATGGATGTCTTTTGACACAAGCTTATTCAGGATAATCGATTCACAATGAGCAACTCGGGACTTACATGGATATTGTGGGGTTCAATTCTAAGAGAATAGTTTAGCCAACATACCTGAAATTCATCCCTTAATGATACTACAATGATCTACTACACTAAGCAACTTCAATCTACAATATCAACATCCAATGGAACCATCATTAGTAACAAATTCCATACTTTAGGCCATTTAGACACTTTATCAAATACATAGAAGGCATAAATCTCTACATCTCATAGACATAGAATCAGTTCATCCAACTACCATCATTTACCAATAATTTATCCCCCCCATCATTCATAAACATTTTATAACTTCCAACATCACATCCACACCCAACCAACAAAATTTCATCTAATAATTACCTTTCAATCTCTACAATGGTTATGTATTTAAATTGGGAAATTATGGCTTCCAATCACCATCCCATGAGTCCCAATACTTAATTCATACTCATATTCCCATAATAAATCCACGCATATAAGTCTAAGGGTGTAGGATTACCTTTTAGAAGATATCTTGAAAAAACCTTCCTTTTGAGTTCTTGAAGATATTTCTTGAAAATCTAAGGATTTCATGTGTAGATTTCAACAACACTAGTGTAGAAATGATAAAATTTCATACCAAGATAATGGGGATTGCTTACCTTGGAAGAGAGAGGAGTTGGTGGTCTTGAGTGAGTGAAGAAGAACTCCAAAATTCGTCCAAATAAAGTAGGGGGGAAACGAACCCCGTATATAACTTAATGTTTCTAGCGCCACAGGTGGCGTGGGGCGCTACATGTGGCGCTGATTCTAGAACCTCAAAAATCCCAGCGCCAGGGCTAGCGCCCCATGCTACCCTAGACGCTGGCGATGGGAAAGACACGGAAATGGGCATAACTCTCTCATGCGATGTTCTAATTTGACGATTCTTTTTGCTATGGCTCCGAACTTTTAATACGAATCTATTGCTTCAATCAAAACTGAATTTGGAGATCATTTTCTTAATGTGATACCACTTATGCTTGAAGAAATGACATGTTAACCCCGAATACTGCTGTCGCACTTTAAAATTATAAATCATTAGGAAATTTTTGACAGGGCCTTACATTTTCTCTTTTTACGTTCGGTGTTCTTTGACTGTGCACAGGCTACAAGTTAGTGTCACACCCAGAACTCAGGAAGCGCGTCCGGCGCTCGACCGAGATAACTCGGCCGAGCAAGCCTGTTAGATTTCCTTCTACCCAAACTCATCCATGAATAAAGAGAAAATATATCTCATTAGGTAAACACTGAGGGTATTTCATTAACAACCCCAATTTCCATATCTATTATTTGCTCCATTTTTAAGTTTCAAAATACATACACTTTCATAGCGGATGAGGAATAAGTGATTCAAATACATCATGACATTTTGACACCCACACTATGTCTACGGAGCCTCTAAATAATACCAAAGAGTACGATGATAGTACCGACAACAAGGCTCCGGCTATACCTCAAAACGTGATAATATAATGAACAAAAGATACATGACCCCGGAATGAAGTGGGGCTCACCAAGTCTACTGGGAAAAGGGTGTACCACTATCGCTGATCAACGCCGCCTGCTATGGAACCACCTGAATCCATTAAAGATGCAGCGCCCCCGGCAAAAACGATGTTAGTACTGTCGAATAGTACTATCATATATGACTAAACACCCTATCAAAAGAAAGAGCAGTAATGCAAGTAAGGACAATCATAAAACTAGTTAAAGCCTAAAACAATTTCAAAACATCAAATTAGGAATAAGATAAGTTTTCAATTAAATTTCCATGTTTTAACTTGGGAAATGTTTAGTACCGATAGAGCACTGTTCACCATTTTGATTGTAATTTCCAACACAGACACCACCATGTGTGCGGCATGGCGTCCGATCACGACCTGATCGGCTAGGCTGTCTCATGTGAGACATCAACCTCAATCACAATTTCAATTACAATTTTCAATACAGTCACCACCATGTGTGCGGCATGGCATCCGATCACGACCTGATCGGCTAGGCCGTCTCATATGATACATCAACCACAATCACAATCACTATTCTGGTTTAAATTACAATTTTCAGTACAATCACCACCATGTGTGCAGCATGGCGTTCGATCACGACCCGATCGGCTAGGCCGTCTCATGTGAGACATCATCCTTTTCTATCAATCATTCCATTTCATACTTCTTGCACATCTGTTCATTTTATTGGCACTAGTGGTCACAATTGTATTATTTCTCTTGGCAAATTGGCCGTATTTCTTATTTCACATTTCATATATCTCATTTCGCATTTCATGTTTCGTATTTCATGCACGCTTTTTCACTTTCAACAATTATCATGGATTTAGAACAACAAGGCATTTCTATTCAAGACATTTAGGCATACATATGAGCAAATAAGAGTCTTAAGTGCATTAAGATTCTTACACAATTATCATTAACTTTCATTTGAAACACAACCTGAAGTCAAGGCATTTAGATATGCAACACATACTTTGAACCCATTTTCAAATAGTAGTACAATATAACAAGAGTATTTGAATTACATATTGAACATGGATGTCTTTTGACACAAGCTTATTCGGAATAAGCGATTCATAGTGAGCAACTCGGGACTTACATGGATATTATGGGATTCAATTCTAAGAGAAGAGTTTAGCCAACATGCCTCAAATTCACCCCTTAATGATACTATAATAATCCACTACACTACGAAACTTCAATCAACAATAACAACATCCAATGGGAATAATATCCGTAACAAATTCCATAGTTTAGGCCATTTAGACACTTTCTCAAACACCTAGTAGGCAAAAATCTCTACATCTCTTAACCATAGAATTAGTTCATCCAACTACCACCATTTACCAATAATTTATCCCACCATCATTCTTAAATAATTTATAACTCCCAACATCACATGTATGATCATCCATCCACACCCAACCAACAAAATTTAATCAAATAATTACTTTTCAATCTCTACAATGGTTATGTATTTAAATGGGGAACCTATGACTTCCAATCACCAACGCGTGAGTTCCAATACTCAATTCATACTCATATTACCATAATAAATCCATCCATGTAAGTCTAAGAGTGTAGGAATAACTTTTGGAAGAAATCTTGCAAAACCCTCCTTTGAGTTCTTGAAGAAATTTCTTGAAAATCTAAGGATTTCATGGTGGGATGAGTTATTTCTAGCGTGTTAATGATAGAATTTACACCAATATAATGGGGATTACTTACCTTGAAGATGGGAGGAGTTAGGTGTCTTGAGAGAGTGGAGGAAAGCTCCAAAATTTGTCCAAATAAAATGGGGAAAATAAGCCCACGAAATGACTTAAAAAGACCTTAAGCTGGGATGCGCCCAGTCTCACGAAGTGAGCCTCACTTTGCTACCCACAACATACAAGGGAAGACAGGATCCCCGCCCGGTCTGTCGAAGCGAGCCTTGCTTCTATGTCTACCAAAATAACTGGGTGGTCTGACTTTGGTAATGTTTATTATAACTTTTAGTAGGAATGTCCAAATGACGAACGACTTGATGCATTAGAAACTAGACTCAAAGGGCTACACTCTAGGGGCAATATTCATGGAAAATATCCTTATATGATGAGAGTTATACTCGTTCAAAGTCAAGTATTGTGCAAATTTAGACATCTTTTCCATTTAATATTTCCAACTCATTCCAAACAACATCCTCCCACTTACAAACATCCTTAATATGATCTGAAACACTTTCCATATGTATTTTCATGTCAAAATAATATGGTTCTATCCCATAGGTCTCCTTTAGTATTCAAAAACATTATTCCCAATAATCGTTGGTGCACTATAAAGTCTCAATCAATAGAAAAAATAAATTTGGGGCCTTACATTCTTTCCCACTTGGGAACATTCATCCTTGAATGTTGGATCTTGACCTTTTCAATCTTTAGAGAGCGTACTTAAGTTTTTTTGCCACTTATTTATTTCCTTTAGTTTCTCAAACCTTAATCAACTTCCTGAAAACCCCACAAGTCTTATATAAGTACAAAGTCATTCTCCTTACCCCTAAATCATCATCTTAATCATTCATAACTTACCCTCAAGCCTTAGTTCCTCAAAATTTATCTAACTCCCCAAATTTTCAAAAATTTCGGCAGCGTTTCCTTTGTATATAGGTCTATCCACCTGTCAAAGATCCACATAAACCAACCCAAGAAATATATCCACATGCCATAGAAGGCACCGTAAGTATACATAGCACTAAACACACCATTTCTTACCATTCCATTATTTTTAACGTATGTAACTGCTCCAAGCAATGGAGGAGCACATACATGGGCATAAAACATAATACCCAAAAGAAGAGGGTTCCAATAGTCTTTACATACTATTACTTTGTCCTACAAATAAGCAAGGTTATCTCATCTTCATAACTTCTTCTGCCTCCTAAGTCTCTTCTTCCACATGTTTTTCCCACCATAATGCCTTGACGGATGAAACTTCCTTGGTTCTCAGCTTTCGAACTTGTCTACAAAAGATGGCAACAAGAACCTCTTTATAGGTCAAACCTTCATTAATTCCAATATTTTCCACAAGGACAACTAGTGACGGATCCCAATACTTGCGCCAATAGGGACACATGAAATATGAGATGCATGGAGGATAACTCTTGACGTAATTCAACCTCATAGGCTACTTGGCCAATCTTCTTTAAGATTTAAATGGCCCAATGTATCTTAGACTCAATTTCCCCTTCTTAACAAATCACAGAACATTTACATAGGGAAATCTTTAGAAACACACATTCACTTTCCTTAAACTCCAAATCTCTATGTCGAACATCTGAATAGAACTTTTGACGACCTTCAACATTCTTCAACCATTCCTTGACAATCTTGGCTTTTGCCATAGCTTAGTGAATGATGTTTGGCCCTATCAACTCTGTACACCAATTCAGGACATCCGATAGGAGATCTATATCTCCTGCCATATGAGGCACCACACCGTGCGATAATAACCCAATATATGATAATATTCTCGACTGCGGCCTTCATTCGCCCTATACCCCTCAAAATACGCTACTGTAGCCACTCCTTGCCCCAATCACGATTTGATATACATATTTACATCATTATGCACACTAGATTACTTCTTCGGTCATATATGGACATCTATATTGAAGAGACGACATAAATAGGATCTTAACATAACATTGAGTCACAAAACATTGCATGTACATACTTTTGAGCCAGATGCATCATTAGTGGAACATCTTTATCACATTTCTCTTACATGTGATCTCCTAGTAATTGAGTTCTACAATAATTTCCTTATTAGAGTTACAACCTTTTGTCAATACTTGAATCTTGCTTCTCCAATTTCTTAACCAAGGACTTTACTTGATGAGTTTCTTATAGAACCTTCTATTCCAAATGAATAACAACCACTAGCTTGTGCACACACCCTCGTAACATTAACTTGTACGACATCACGTCAAATGTAAAGCAACATTATGCTCAGACCTTTCTTAGCCACTCTCTTTTCTTCTTATGTGCCTTATAGGGTTTAAGCAATAACTCTACTTCCTTTGTGAACATTCTCACGATCTCTCTTTACTGTTAAACACCTAAAAAGCACATCTCAATACCCTTTATATATATTTAATTCAAAAGAGTCACTGGCCTGAACAAGGCCTTTTTTGAAACTTGAGATCCTCCTGAATTCTTCAACTACTTCTTGTTTTCCTTCTAATTGTAACACTTAGTCCATTTGATTTCATCCACGATAAGTAAATCACCTTATTCCCAATATTGTAGCTACTAATAGTGTTTTCTGGTATTGCAACTTGAGAGTTATCGTGTTAAACATGTCCGGTTCGTAACAACTGTTCGTCCTCTCTCAATCTATTTCGAACATTTCCCTTTATTCTTTGGGTTGATTGTGTTGTTTTTTCCCTTTTTGATCGCCCTTTTGGTCTAAGATGTCGTTACTATCTTTTCTTTGTGACTAGGACATTCATTCACATCCCATTTTTCCCTTAATGCATAGTTGATAGCCTTATTGTGTCACACACCTATCTATCTCTCATGAACTCATAGTATCATTGTACCTGGTTTATTGAAATTACCATGCAACCACCTCACTAGTAGTACTCTCACTTTCCATTGTAATACGTACACATGAACTCCCTATATATCCTTTAGTTGATTTTCAGTGTCAGTCAAGTCGGCTACATTACGGTTGGTCCTTTATACTTTCTATTAACACTTGTTCTCTAGACGAGTCCACAATCCTGGTATGAACTATTTTGCAATAACTATGACCATCTCAATTTATAAATTTTCTTCCAATTCTTCTTGCCTCATTCTTCCTAGTTAATGAATAGCTATGCACTCTTCCATATATTATGTGGTCATTTTCCTTAGTTGTGAATTCATCAAGCTAGCCTATTGACAATTGTTAGGATACCAGTGAGAAAGTGTGTTCTTCCATGTATCACTAAACACTCCCTTGGTTGCAAGATTCTTAAGATGCTCTCCCTAGAGTCCAAATGCACTCTTGGGTTATTATAGCATCAAATTTATTTCTCCCACTCGTTCCATCTTTCTTAGAGTCTTGGAACTTTAGCAAAATCGCAAATCCATAACTAACTCATTCTGTAAACTTACAAGCCTTTCACATTTGATCCATAATAGTACTTCCTCAGGTTCCATTGTCTTTGACCCTCTAACAAGTATAAAACCCTCTTGCAAACCATACACTTATCCCTTTTTTCTCCCTTAGCTCATAGGATCGTTGACCATGTCATGTATGAAGAATTTACCTTTCTTAACCTTCCATATTCTTGGTGTACTAGTGGTCTATCATTAGCATATCTTTTCAAAGCATCACATTAACCCTTACCACTTTTCTAGACTACACATGTCTTCAACAATGTTCTATGTTTTAAGTTGGGAAATCTTTAGTACCGATATAACAATGTTCACCATTTCGATTGCAATTTCCAACACAGTCACCACCATGTGTGCGGCATTACGTCCGATCACGACCCGATCTGCTAGGCCGTCTCATGTGAGACATCAACCACAATCACAATTTCAATTACAATTTCCAATACAGTCACCACCATATGTGCGGCATGGCATCCGATCGTGACCTGATCAGCTAGGCCGTCTCATGTGAGACACCAACCACAATCACAATCACAATTCTGATTTAAATTATAATTTCCAGCATAATCACCACTATGTGTGCGGCATGGCATCTGATCACGACCCGATCGACTAGGCCATCTCATGCGAGACATCATCCTTTTCTATCAATCATTCCATTTCCTATTTTTTGCACATCTCTTCATTTTATTGGCATTAGTGGTCACAATTGTATTATTTCTCTTGGCATGTTGGCCGTATTTCAAATTTCACATTTCATATTTCTTATTTCGCATTTCATGTTTCGTATTTCATGCATGCCTTTTCACTTTCAACAATCATCATGGATTTCGAACAACAAGGCATTTCTATTCAAGCGTTTAGGCACACATATGAGCAAATAAGAGTCTTAGGCGTATTAAGATTCTTACACAATTGTCATTAACTTTTATTTGAAATACAACCTGAAGTCAAGGCATTTAGATATGCAACCCATACTTTGAACACATTCTCAAATAGTAGTACAATATAACAAGAGCATTTGAATTATATATTGAACATGGATGTCCTTTGACACACGCTTATTCGGAATAATCGATTCATAGTGAGCAACTCGGGACTTACATGGATATTGTGGGGTTCAATTCTAAGAGAAGAGTTTAGCCAACGTACCTCAGATTTGCCCTTTAATGATACTACAATGATCCACTATACTAAGAATCTTCAATCTACAATAACAACATCCAATGGGAACAATATTAGTAATAAATTCCATAGTTTAGGCCATTTAAATACTTTATCAAACACCTAGTAGGCATAAATCTCTACATCTCTTAACCATAGAATTAGTTCATCCAACTACCACCATTTACCAACAATTTATCCCACCATCATTCTTAAACAATTTATCCCAACATCATATATATGATCATCCATCTACACCCAACCAACAAAATTCTATCAAATAATCACCTTTCAATCTCTACAATGGCTATGTATTTAAATGGGGAACCTATGGCTTCCAATCACCATCGCGTGAGTTCCAATACTCAATTCATACTTATATTACCATAATAAATCCATGCATGTAACTCTAAAGGTGTAGGATTACCTTTTGGAAGAAATCTTGCAAAACCCTCCTTTGAGTTCTTGAAGAAATTTCTTGAAAATTTAAGGATTTAATGGTAGGATGAGTTATTTCTAGTGTGGTAATGATAGGATTTACACCAATATAATGGGGATTGCTTACCTTGAAGATGGGAGGAGTTGGGTGTCTTGAGAGAGTGGAGGAAAGCTCCAAAATTTGTCCAAATAAAATGGGGAAAATGAGCCCACGAAATGACTTAAAATGACCTTAAGCTGGGATGCGCCCAGTCTCACGAAGTGAGCCTCACTTTGCTACCCACAACATACAAGGGAAGACAGGATCCGCGCCTAGTCTAGCGAAGCGAGCCTTGCTTCGCTGTCCACCAAAATAACTGGATGGTCTAACTTTGGTAATTTGATTATAACATTTAGTAGGAATGTCCAAATGACGAACGACTTGATGCGTTAGAAACTAGACTCAAAGGGCTACACTCTAAGGGCAAAATTCATAGAAAATATCCTTATATGATGAGAGTTATACCTGTTAAAATTCAAGTGTTGTGCAAATTTAGACATCTTTTCCATTTAATATTTCCAACTCATTACAAACAACTTCTTCCCACTTACAAACCTCCTTAATATGATCCGAAACACTTTCCATATGTATTTTCATGTCAAAATAATGTGGTTCTATCCCATAGGTCTCCTTTAGTATTCAAAAACATTATTCCCAATTATCGTTGGTGCACTATAAAGTCTCAATCATTAGAAAACAATTTCGGGGCCTTACAAAGATTGGTGCATGACTCAATCCTCTGGGAAGGAAGTGCTACCAAACGAACCAGAAATCGAGAAACAATTGCGACAATTGAGGAAGGAAAGAAATCTCCCGAGAATTTAGAAAAGGTTGGGCAATCCTCAACCAAAGAAAATATGGCTGGAGATGATGATAATGTTTATTTGGCTGCAAGAGAGGCAGCCCAACAATGAGATAAAGCTGCAAGAGATGCTGAGGAAGCAGCTCTGAGAGATGCTCAGATTGTCTACGAAGAGGAGAGGGCTCGGAGAATTGCTCAGTATCAACCTTCGGTTCCAGACCAGTTTGGAAACATAGTTCCTGGTACTGGGAGACCACTTGGCGACTATGCTAGACCGGTCTACAACCAAGGCTTATCAAGTGTGAGACTACCTCCACTTGCAGCTAACAATTTTGAGTTGAAGCAAGGGTTGCTTCAAACCCTTCAAAAGTGTTGCGTCTTTAGAGGGAAGATGAACAAAGATCCAAACAACCATCTAATGGACTTCGAGGAGAATATGAACACCTTTCAATACAATGGTGTGTCACAAGATGCAGTTTACTTAAGGGCATTCCCCTTCACACTCAAAGATGATGCAAAGCACTGGTTTCGAAGCTTGCCTAATGGATCGATTCGAACATGGGATAAGATGACCAAAAAATTTCTTGATAAATATTTCTCATCAGCTAAGACGGAAAAGTTTAGAAGAGAAATCCATAACTTATGCCAGAACGAGACTGAAACTGTGTTTGAAGCTCGGGAGAGGTTTAAGCAGATAGTGCGAAAGTGTCAACATAGCGGAATTGAACTCTAGATGCAACTCCAGGACTTTTGGCATGGACTGACACTGGCCTCACACAGAACATTGACCAATGCAGCTGGAGGCCCATTGATGAAGAAGACTTCAGAGGATATAGTCACAATTCTAGACGAGTTATTTGAAGACGCAAATCAGTGGCCCTCTGAGATTGGTGAAAGAAGAAGATCAATTGGTGTTCGCCAAGTTGATGCTAACATATCTATGCAGGTACAGCTTGATGCCATGGCCAAGGAAATAAGGAAGTAGACCTTAGCATCAATACACCATGAGCCTCAAGTAGCATGTGATATATGTGAAAGAGGACACCCTACTCATAAGTGTCAAGACTCGACTGAGGAAGTTAATGTTGTTGGGAACTATAACTTCAATGCAATGGGTCAGAAGCACCCCGGTTTTTCATGGAGTTCACCTGGGGGTACTGCAAATTCATGAAAATAAAACAACCCCAGATTTCAAAGACAATGAGCTCCAGGCTTCCAAAATCAGCAGAGGCAGCAGTTACAACCTCAATAATCCAATCACCCTGGGCTAGAAGATCTAATGAAGGCTTTCATTATCAAGACGGATGAGAGACTAGATGCTCATGGTGCAGCTATCAAAGAACTTGGTACAGGTTTACAAAACTTGGAGAGACAAGTGGGACAAATTGCAACTATATTGTCTGGGAGAATCCCAGGTACTCTGCTTGCTGATACTGAGAAGAATCGCAAAGAAACAATGAATGATGTGACCTTGAGAAGCAGGCAAGTGTTGAAAGATCCCACTCCAATCCATAAAGAGGTTGTGCCTGAAAAAAAAAAGTAGGGAGCAGCTGAAAATTGAAGATGATAAGAAGAATAAAGGCAAGAAGGGAGGTGACAAAAAGAAAAAGGAGGAAACTTCGAGAAGGGAGGAACATGATGTGAGCGAGCACATGCCTGCTCTACCTTTTCCTCAAAAGCTATATAGAGAAAAGTTGGACAAGCAATTTGAGAGATTTCTAGATATGCTGAGACAAGTTAATGTAAATTTTCCATTCACAGAAGTACTCTCACAAATGCTAGCTTTTGCCAAATTCTTGAAGGAAGTCCTGACAAAGAAGAGAAAGATAGAAGAGACCTAAGTGGTCAAGCTCACAGAGCATTGCAGTGCAGTCTTGCAAAATAAACTCCCACAAAAGTGTGGAGATCCAGGCAGTTTTCCTATACCTTGCTCTTTAGGCACTCTTAACTTTCATAAATCTTTATGTGATGCTGGTGCCTCAATTAATTTAATGTCTTTGTCTATTTATAGAAAACTGGAGAATGAGTTTGGAGAGATAAGGTCTGCACCAATATCTTTGCAGCTGGCAGATCAAACAACTATAATACCCGAGGGGATAGTGAAAGATGTCTTAGTGCGGGTGGATAAGTTTGTATTTCCTATAGATTTCATAGTGGTAAAGATAGAGGAGAAC